>NC_092724.1:71998233-72108233 GCF_047496885.1 Scyliorhinus torazame
GACCAGCGCCCGCTGTGGCGCCTCGAGGAGGGGTTGCTGGCGGACGAGGAGGTGAGCGGGTGGGTCCGGATGTGTATAGAGAGGTACCTGGAGGCCAATGATAATGGGGAGGTGCAAGTAGGGGGTGGTCTGGGAGGCGCTGAAGGCGGTGGTCAGAGGAGAGCTGATCTCCATTAGGGCACACAAGGAGAGGGGGGAGAGGAGAGAGAGGGAGATGTTGGTGGGGGAGATGGTGAGGGGTGGACATGAGGGACGGGAGGCCCCGGAGGAGGGATTGCTTAGGGAGTGGCGTAGCTCCAGGCTGGAGTTTGATTTGTTGACCACCAGGAAGGCGGAGGCGCAGTGGAGGAAGGCGCAGGGGGCGATATATGAATACGGAGAAAAGGCGAGCCGGATGCTGGCGCACCAGCTTCGGAAGCGGGAGGCAGCTAGGGAGATCGGGGGAGTTAGGGATGGAGGAGGGAGCATAGTGCGAAAGTGGGGTGGGTATCAATGGGGTCTTCAGGGACCTTCTACGAGGAACTGTACCGGTCTGAGCCCCCACTGGAGGAGGGAGGGATGGGTCGCTTCCTGGACCGGCTGGGTTTCCGAGGGTGGAGGAGGGGCAGGTGGCGGGGTTGGGGGGCGCCGGTTGGGTTGGAGGAGTTGGTCAAAAGGATAGGGAACATGCAGGCGGGGAAGGCACTGGGGCCGGATGGGTTCCCGGTTGAATTTTACAAGAAGCATTCGGACCTGCTGGGCCCGCTGTTGGTAAGGACCTTCAACGAGGCAAGGAGGGGGGGGGGGGCTCTGCCCCGGACGATGTCTAGAACGTTGATTTCCCTGATCCTGAAGCAGGACAAGGATCCCCTACAGTGTGGGTTATACAGGCCGATCTCACTCCTAATGTAGATGCAAAGTTGCTGGCAAAGATTTTGGCCATGAGGATAGAGGACTGTGTGCCGCAGGTCATACACGAGGGTCAGACGGGGTTTGTGAAAGGGAGGCAGTTGAATACTAATGTACGGAGGCTCTTGAATGTTATAATGATGCTGGCGGTGGAAGGGGACGTGGAGATGTGGCGGCCGATGGATGCGGAGAAGGCCTTTGATAGGGTGGAATGGGGGGGGTACCTGTGGGAGGTGTTGAAAAGGTTTGGGGAGGGGTTCGTCAGGTGGGTGAGGCTGCTATATGAGGCCCCGGTGGCGAGTGTGGCCATGAACAGAAGGAGGTCAGAGTATTTCCGGCTACACCGGGGGACGAGGCAGGGGTGTCCCCTGTCCCCCCTGCTCTTTGCGCTGGCGATTTAACCCCTGGCAACGGCGTTGAGGGAGTCGAGGAACTGGAGGGGGCTGGGGAGGAGCATCGGGTGTTGCTCTATGCGGATGATTTGCTGCTATATGTGGCGGACCCGGTGGGGGGAATGCCGGAGGTGATGAGGATCCTTAGGGAGTTTGGAGATTTCTCCGGGTACAAGCTTAATATGGGGAAGAGCGAGTTGTTCGTAGTGCACCCAGGGGACCAGGAGAGGAGGATTTGTGAGCTCCCGCTAAAAAGGTCAGAGAGGAGTTTCAGGTACCTGGAAGTCCAGGTGGCCTAGGAGCTGGGGGCCCTACATAAGCTAACTTCACGAGGCTGGTGGAGCAGATGGAGGAGGAGTTTAAGAGGTGGGACGTGCTGCCACTCTCCTGGCGGCTAGGGTGCAGTCAGTTAAAATGACGGTGCTCCCGAGGTTTTTGTTCCTGTTCCAATGCCTCCCCATCATGATCCCTCGGGCCGCCTTCAGGCGGTTAACAGGAGTGTTATGGGCTTTGTGTGGGCGCAGAAGACCCCGAGGGTGAGAAGGGTGTTCCTGGAGCGGTGCAGGGATAGGGGGGGTTGGCGCTGCCTAACCTCTGAGTATTATTGGGCCGCCAATGTGGCGATAGTGCGTCAGTGGGTGATGGGGGGTGAGGCGACATGGAAGAGGCTGGAGATGGCGTCCTGTGTGGGCACGAGCCTGAGGCGCTGGTGACGGCGCCGCTGCCTGCTTCCTCCAAGGTCCGCTTCACCACGAGCCCGGTGGTGGCGGCTATCCTCAAAATGTGGGGGCAATGGAGATGTCACAGGAGGGAGGTGGGGGCCTTGGTGTGATCCCCTGATGCACGATCAATTGCACAAAGACTAAAGTTGGGTACAACTGTGGCTTTATTACAGTCAGATGCGTGGCCTCCTACTTCAGCTGGCGAAATGGCAGGGCACTGGAGGTCATGAATATTTATACAATTCTCCCTGGGCGGAGCCAGCTGGCAGGAGCTCCCGGCGAACCTGTAGTGCAGGTCCTACCTTACATCCCCTAATACAGTGGTTCACCACAAAGTCTCTCAACCTTCGAATCTCCATGTCTGCCACCGTTTGAAAGTCCGTCTGCTCCTCCACCGTCTTCTCCAGCTCCTGGATCTTCTCAGCCTGGCCATCCAGCCTCTTCTCAATTCAGTCGAACGATTTCTGGAGCGGTTCCAAATGATCACTTTTCAGTGCTGGGAAGTTCTCCTGCATAACCTGCAACAGGTGCTCCATTGTCGGCTGAGCTGGTGGTGCTTGGGTCTGGACATCGGCCACATCCCTCAGAATCTCCCCTTTGACCTTGCTTGCCCACTTCTTTAGCTGTTTGCGATCCTTCCTACTTCTTAGTTCCATACACCTCTGTATGGATTCAGTGCCTGAGTGCTATTACTTTCCAATCCAGCGCAAAAAAGTCAGGGGAAAAGGTCCAAAAGCCCGGCCAGAGCGGGAGCCACCAAGTGTGCAACTTACTCCCTCATAGCCGCCACCGGAAGTCCAAACTGGCATCACTGTTTAAGACCCCCACCTCTAAGCTCTGAAAGCTGAAATTATTGGGAAAATCAGCCCTGTTTTATTTGTGTGATCCTGGTAAGGGCTGCTGATGTCCCTTGTTCTTTGCCTCTTGTGAAATGAGAGTTGCCAACCCTCCAGGTTTGCCCTGGAGTCTTCAGGAATTAAAGATGAACCTTCCAAGGACAACATCACCGAGGAGTTCAACAGAATTGTTTTGTTGGATCCAATGGAATTGGATTGATTTACCTTTGAGCTGTTTGACCAGGTTGAACAGGTGGAACCTGGACTGGGTTGCTGTGCCCTCCAAGCGAGGGGCACGTGCCCTCCATTATGGGGGCCCCATGCGGTACATCAGAAAGGATCCAGGATTCACTCTCAACAATTAAATCACCTCAATGGGGAATTGTTACTCATAAAATTTTACCTCACAAACAAGGTCATTCAGCCCTTCATTCTTCCAGCAGTTGCTTGTGTCCAGATGGTGAGGGTATTACCTGTAGACTAACTCTAGCTGTAGATCGGGTTGCTGCTGCCCTGCCATCTTAGAACTGGCCATCTTCAGTTGGGCCTATTGCTGGTGGTTTAATCACATGACTCCCAGGTTCAATTTCTTCACCTAGTCAAACATCCCCTCCCCCCCCCCCCCAAATACCACCCGCAACATTATTCTAACTAGTACAGTGTGTTCACAGGAAATAAAATTATCCTTTTTATTAATGCTGCTGTGATTTTGCTCTCGAGGTTTCTCCTGGAGATGAATCTTTGGTCTCTGAAGACTCCAGGACAATCCTGGCAGGTTGGGAACTCCAGACATTGGAGAATGGGCAAACGTCCCTCTCTGTACAGAGCCTCATGTTGGTCACAGGGTTTTAGTGTTTAACCGAGGTTCAGTAAATCCCAGGGTAAATCACTCGGCCCTTAATTGGTAACTCTGTGGGAAGAATGGCCGCTTACCCTGTCCTAAAAAAACGACCGAAATTCGAACCAAACCTCCCGAACTGAAATATTTTGGCAATTCTGCTGCTCGCAGAAAAATACTTTTCACTGTACCTCGGTACACGTGACAATAAACAAATCCAATCCAATCCAATTCCTTGGAGTTACAGAATCTTAAAAAAGAACTGCGAGTATTTAGATAATCTCAGAATGTACTTTGCAGCCAGTGGAGTGCTTTTCAAGTGTGGTCACTGTTGCAATGTAGCAAAGATGGCAGAAAATATGGGCATAGCAAGCTCCCACAGGCAGCCATGTGATAATGACCAGATAACCTGTGACCAATAAAAACTCTCGTGCTGTTCTTCATCTTTAGTATCCACCAGAGAGACCGGAACTTTGGATTCCTGTCTTCAATAGACAATTTCTCGATCAGTGCAGCACTCCTTCAGAGTGGAAGGCGAGTCTGGAATATAGGCTGAAAGTGGGATTTGAACTCTCAATCTCTTGACCAGTGGATAAAAGGATTACCCAATGAGCCACACACCTTGTATAGTTGTGTGCACTTAGTCGGTACTTTCAACATGTCTATAGCTGCTGATCTTTTGAAGGAGGAAATAATAAAGGAGTGTGGGCGGAATTCCATGAAAACGTTTCTAAGTTTATTTGTGGTGGGTTTTCAGGGAGTTTCCGGCCGCTATTCAATGACAGTTAGACACGTTTTGGGCCAAGTGGAGTTTTTCACCGGTTTAACCCTAACTTAAATATTTTTCAGCACTGGGGAGCTGAACTCCAAGATCGGGCCGACATTTGGAAAGGGTGCCCCGATCTTTAAGTGAGCTTGTGGGCCCCCACCAATGGGAAATGTCACCCATCACACACATGGGCACTAACCCCACCCAAGTGAGGACACCCCACTATGGGGACCCTGTGGGCCCCCCTCTTCAGGCCTCCCAGAGGCCCGTATATACCTGCCCTGCACGCTCCTACCCTTCAAACCCTCCGTTCATGGGCGCTGTTAAGGCCCTGAAACTTGGCAGTGCCGCCCTGGCACCTGGGCACCATTGTACTGCCACCCTGGCACCCAGGTCGTGCTCCGGCCAGCCTGACAATGCCACCCGGGCACCTTGGCAGTGCCAGGGTGGCAGTGCCAAGGTGCGCACTTTCCAGTGGGAGGGCCAGGGGGCCATCCAGCACTATCTCTGACCACCCAGGGGCCTCCAATGGACTGGGTGCCTTTCCGCCTGGTCCACAATCTTGTGGACCAGTACTGATTGGCGCCTGGCTGTAGCCTCTCTGGGGAGGCCGGTAAATCGAGGAAGACCTGTAGATGCCAGGTAGGTAGGCCTTGTGTAGGTTTACAACCTACTTTAGCGAGCGCCGTTTGGTCCCAGCCCTTTTAGGCGGAGTTCCAATTCTGATGTCTCGCAGGACTTGGGAGTATCCCGTGAGGCACGGTGGCTGCCGGGAGACACGTGCGAGACCTCTCCCAGATTCATCGGCCACCTTGTGCTCTCGCTCAACCGCAATGCGGCCACTGGATTGCACCCTGTGTGTCGAGTGGGCTCTCCGTATTATGGGCTCTCCATATTATCCTATCATCATCATCATCATCTTTAATCCCCTTTTTTAAAATACATTTAGAGTACCCAATTTTTTTTCCAATTAAGGGGCAATTTAGCGTGGCCAATCCAACTACCCTGCACATCTTTGGGTTGTGGGGGCGAAACCCACGCAAACACGGGGAGAGTGTGCAAAACCCACATGGACAGTGACCCAGAGCCTTGATTGAACCTGGGACCTCGGCACCGTGAGGCAGCAATGCTAACCACTCTGCCACCGTGCTGCCCGAATCCCCATTTTAAACAAGCCCCTTTCTAATATTTTAATAACCGTTCAG
Source organism: Scyliorhinus torazame (assembly GCF_047496885.1). NCBI lineage: Eukaryota > Metazoa > Chordata > Chondrichthyes > Carcharhiniformes > Scyliorhinidae > Scyliorhinus > Scyliorhinus torazame. The sequence continues at coordinate 72,003,884 of NC_092724.1, forward strand.
TATGACCAAGTTGGAATTTGTGGCATTGCCATCTGATTTCATCAGCAATCATGTTAATCTTTTCAGTATTGAAGGAGTTTCCTTCGATACTAAGGCTATTGTCTCTCTCCACACTCATAACTGACACACAAACCCCACCCAGCAATGGACAGACATCCTGTTTCACTGAGTTTCCTCTAACAATCAATTGTTGCCTCACTGTTTGTTGAGCCATTCTCTGCAGAGCTTCTTTATATTAGTAAACATTCAAATCCGCCAATGAACGAGGACTGAGAGTTACTTTGTAAAGTGCCAAGTCTGTGAAACTGAAATATAGAGCAGCAGCGCTAAGGCTTGGAATGGTGGGGTCAGTGTGCCAGGATGCAGGAGATTGAGGGGGAGATGGGAAATACTGAGAACGAGGGTTGGAAAAAGCAGCAAGCAGTTCAAAACCATTAATTTGACTCTTTGGACAGAGTGTCTATGAGTCCGCCTATTGAGTCCACAGTGTGAGGTTTAATCCAGTACTGTTTTTGCCTCTCCCCCTGGTACTTTTTGGCGTCAGAGGGAGAGATTTGGATTACTGAGGCATTGGGACCGAATCTCAGGAAAATGGGACCTGTACAAACTGCTTGGGTTGCATCACAGTAAGACCGGGACCAATATCCCCTCAGGGTATTTGCTTATGCTGTGTGGCAGGTGCTTGGGGCCCTGAGCAGGCAGACACAGGAGAGAAACAAAGATAGAAATGAAAGAAAAGTAGAAAGCAAAATCAGAGCAAATGAGGGCTAGCAGCAAATAGGGCCACAGTAAAAAACGCTGTGAAAATGTTAAGACAAGTCTAAAGGATCTGAATTCATGGAACATTCACAGTAACCCTTTGCCTCGCCCTCGCACTCTTCCTTGCCCCTTAGCGTCCCAAGGTGCATCTTCAGTTGTGTGTTCAGTTTCAGATGATTCAAAGATTTGCGCCAATGCATTTCAAAGGCTCCCAGTCTTGTTATAGAACTATATAATCCCTACAGTGCAGGAGAAGGCTATTTGGTCCATCTAGTCTATTGTCCCCCTTACACCCACAACCCTGTAACGCCATCTAACTTTTGGACACCAAGGGGCAATTTATCATGGCCAATCCACATAACCCGCATATCTTTGGACTTTGGACAGAAAACTGGAGCACCCGGAGGAAACCCACACAGACACGGGGAGAACGTGCAGACTCCACACACAGTCATCCAAGGCTGGAATTGAACCCGGGACCCTGGCGCTGTGGGGCAGCAGTCCTAACCACTCTGCCACCGTGCCACATTTTATGTGGCTCATGAATTCTGTACTTAATAGATACAGCGTGAATGGGCATGTTGGCAGGGCGGAGGTTTGGGGAGGATGGAGGGGTATGGGCGATATGAGGGACATGGGATGAGGGTTTAAGGGCTTAACACCCATGTGGAAAACTGGGCCGATATCCCAGTGAATAGAGGCAGTCCATCTAATCTGCTGGCTCCATAATCCGTCCACCTCCATTTCTACCTAATAATAACCTTTTATTGTCACAAGAATGCAGTTACTGTGACAATCCCCTACTCGCCACATTCCGGCGCTTGTTCGGGTAAGCTGCTACGGGAATTGAACCTGCGGGTCTTGTTCTGCATCACAAACCAGCTGTCTAGCCCACTGAGCTAAACCAGCCCTTCTGGGGCCTGGGTCAGGAAGCGGCAGCCCCGACTCCAGTCCAACTCCGATGTCCAGAATCCAACTCAGGAATTTAACATCGGGAAATCTCCCGCTTCCCAAACCAAAGAGGAAAGTTCAGCCGCCTGTGTCTGTCAAATCCTGCAACAGTTTATTAAAAACTCAGTAAAGATTGCAATTGCAATGTTTGAAGATTGTTCCCTCTCAGTTTGGCAGGTATCCTGGTTTCATTTACATTTCTGATGTTGCTGTGAAGAGGGTGAACTCTCACTAGTGATATGGGATGGAGGTTCAGCCCACCGTGTGGAATGCAAATGAGATTTCCCAGTACTCAGTCAGTTTGAGATAATAGTTTTCCAAAATATCCTGCAAATATTTTCAGCTCACCCCTTCATCCTCTCTGCAGAATAGATGTTCCTGGTTCCAAAAGAGAAAATGCTGGAAAATCTCAGCATGTCTGGCAGCATCTGTAAGGAGAGAAAAGAGCTAACATTTTGAGTCCAGATGACCCTTTGTCAAAGATGGAGCTTTTGTCAAAGGGTGAGCTTTGACAAAGGATCACCTGGACTTGAAAGGTTAGCTCTTTTCTCTCCCTACAGATGCTGCCAGACCAGCTGAGATTTTCCAGCATTTTCTCTTTTGGTTTCAGATTTCAGCATCTGCCACAATTTGCTTTTATCCGGATGTTCCTGGTGAATGGCGGTAAATCTCCGACTGTAATGATGAATTTTTCCCGCTGGCAGTGCATTCCCGCCCACATGTTTCCCAGCAGCATGGGATGGTTTCAATGGGAAATCCCATTGGGGGCGGCACGGTAGCACAGTGGTTAGCACTGTTACTTCACAGCTCCAGGGTCCGAGGTTTGATTCCCAGCTTGGGTCACTGTCTGTGCGGAGTCTGCACGTTCTTCCCGGGTCTGCATGGGTTTCCTCCGGGTGCTCCGGTTTCCTCCCACAATCCAAAGATGGGCAGGTTAGGTGGATTGGCCATGATAAATTACCCTTCGTGGGATTGCTGCTTTACAAGACTAGGGTGGAGGCATGGGCTTGGATAGGCTCCTCTCTTTCCAAGGGCCAGTGCAGACTCGGTGGGCCGAATGGCCTCCTGCATTGTAAATTCTATGATGCTATGAAATCCCATTGTCAAGCGGCGGGAAGATAGAATCCCGTCGCCAGCGAACGTCACGCCACCAAGACTCATGTGGCTGGGGGAACGGAGAATCCAGCCCAGTGCCGAGAACAAAGTGAGATATGCAAGTATCATGGGCAGGATTCTCTGACTCCGGGCCGAGTCAGAGAATTGCCGGGCCCGGCACGATTCATGCAATGCGGGCCCGGCACGATTCATGCAATGCCGCCCCGACGCTGGTCCGTCGATTCTCTGGTCACCAGAGAATCGGCGTCGGGGGTGGCGCCGGTCGGGGGCCTCTCTACGTGGCCTCCCCCCACCGATTCTCCGCTCGGGATGGACCAAGAGGCAGCCGAGATAGGCCAAGTCCCGCTGGCGGCGTTCACATGTGGTCCTACCCGGTGGGTCCTCGGCATCCATCCTGCGGGGGTGGCCTGGGGAGGGGGAGTCCGACCCCGTGGGGGCCTCCACTGTGGCCTGGCCCGCGATCAGGGCCTACCAATCGGCGGCCGGCTTCTCCTGGTGGGGGCCTCTTTTACTCCGCGCCGGGCCCTGTAGCTCTACGCCATGTTGCGTCGGGGCCGGCGCGGAGACGGAAGCAGTGCGCATGTGTGAGTTTGCGCTGGTCGCAGCGCGCATGCGCAGACCAGCGCCCGTTTGACGCCAGTATCGGCAGCTGGTGCTGCGTGAGTCATTCCATGCTGGCCCCTGTAGGGTGCAGGGTCCCTGCTCCTGAGGGCCTGTTGACGACGTCATAAAACGTGACAGCGTTTACGACGGCGTCAACACTTAGCCTCAGGATCAGAGAATCCCGCCCCTTGTTCTCAGCTAGAGTGAGAGTGAGTGAGGCCCAGATCAAAAGGGAATAAATCTGTATAAAAGCAAATACTGCGGATGCTGGAAATTGGGGGAAAAATGCAGAAAAAACTCAAGCAGATCTGGCAGCATCTGTGGAGGAGAAACACAGTTCATATTTCCAGTCCATATGACGCTTCTTCACAACACTGAAGAAGGGAAATATATTTAATTATTTTGATGCATTGAGCACCTAGCAATTGCACTGGAAATTGTTTTCTGATCATTTGGATATTACATGTAAACTAAATCTCTTTCTGGCGTGACAATGTCATTGTCTCACTGAAGTGCATATCAGTAGTTGCAAGATCACCGAATCAGCATCTCTTTGAGCACACTGGACCAGGATTGCACTGTTGTAATCAATCTGTTTCTAGCTGTCTCTGTCACAATTGCCCTTTGTATTGGAGCTCGAGGCAGGTTTACTGACTCCAGCCAGTATTCTACAGCTCCCATTCCCCTGGGACATTTTGAGGTATCTTTGCAAGCTGATTCTGAGATTGAATGTTGCTACTGTCGATTTGAACCTCACCACTCTGATCTGTGAACAAACATCTTCAACCATTAACCTGACGCGTGAGCCGCTGAGGTCAGTGTTACTGATTCATTTCAGATTGTTTTATAAGCTTGAGCTTCATAAACCTTTGGAATCTCAAGGTTTGAATGCTGAACGAAAGTGGTACAGTGTGATTAAATTCTCTTGAAAGGTCAGAATTTTACTTCCATGATGCAACTGGTAAACATGTTGTTGTTACTACAACTTGATAGTGGTTGAATGACCTCTCTGCTATTGAGTGGCACCATTGGACTGGTCTAAGTTGGCTTTCGTTGACAAGCTTGTCACATGCCCTATATTATACCTGTCCTTGTATTGCTGGTAATGGACTTCACATAATTAGAGTTTGTCCCTGTACTCGTAAAGATGGCGGAGTTTAGATGTCTTGCGTTCCACGCAATGGAGGTGTCCTTATTTCAGGCTCCCAGAACCATATCATAGAATTTACAGCGCAGAAGCAGGCCCCCATCTTCATTGATATTGTTTTAAAAAATATATATTTTTATTCAAATTTATACATGTTTACAAAAAAAAGAAAAACAAAGAACGCATAAATAAACATCTTACAACTACATAAACACAGTAGTAAACACAAAGTACACCGCCCCCCCCCCCCCCCCCCCTCCTCCTCCCGGGTTGCTGCTGACCACCTCCTAACGCTCCGCTAGAAAGTCTAGGAACGGTTGCCACTACCTGAAGAACCCTTGCACAGACCCTCTCAAGGCAAATTTTACCCTCTCCAATTTAATGAGCCCTGCCATGTCGCTGATCCAGGCTTCCACGCTTGGGGGCCTCGCATCCTTCCACTGTAGCAGAATCCTCCGCCGGGCTACCAGGGACGCAAAGGCCAGAATACCGGCCTCTTTCGCCTCCTGCACTCCCGGCTCGTCCGATACCCCAAATAGTGCTAACCCCCAGCTCGGCTTAACCCGGGTTTTCACCACCTTAGACACCGTCCTCGCAACGTCCCTCCAGAACCAATCCAGTGACGGGCACGTCCAGAACATGTGGGTGTGATTTGCTGGGCTCCCCGAGCCCCTCCCACACCTCTCTTCCACCCCAAAGAACCTGCTCTGCCTCGCCCCTGTCATATGCGCTCTGTGAAGAACCTTAAATTGTATCAGGCTAAGTCTGGCGCAAGAGGAGGAAGACATTTACCCCCGACCCGACTCTCTCTCCGAGCTCCAGCTCCCCTTTGGCCAATGCAGCAGCAACCCAGTTCCCCCCTCCCCCTCCCCCTCCCAGCTAAGTCCCCCCCCTCGCTGCGTTGCTCCCCCCATAGCACTCCCGTAAGTCAGCTGACTCCTGCTGACCCCGGCCGCTCCCGCCACTCCATGGACCCCCCAGTGTGGTAGTCTCCCCCCCCGCCTCCTGTCCATCAGCGGGCACTCCTCTCCAACACCGCCCGGTCCCGCCCCCTTCCTTCCCCAGCACGGGAAAAAGCCTGCGCTTTCCATCAAACCGGCCCTGCCTTCTCTGGCGCAGCTCCCTTTTGCGGCCTAATCCCAGCTCCCCCACCTCGGGCCTCCCATCTCCTTCCCCCCACCCCCCGCCAATAGGGCCCCTACTTTCCAACCACCGACGCCCACACTCCCACAAAACCCCCACTTTATACCATTTCACTCTACCCTGCCCAGCACCCAAGAAAACAGTACAGAACATCCCCCAAAACACAGTGACCACAGTAGCCCCCCCCCCCCCGCCCCCCCCGCACGCGCTACATCCCCTCACAACCGACCCGCAGTCCGTGTCCAACTTTTCGGCCTGAATAAAGGTCCACGCCTCCTCCGGCGTCTCAAAGTAATGGTGTTGGTCCTTAAACGTGACCCACAGTCGCGCCGGCTACAGCTTTCCAAACTTCACCCCCTTCCGATGCAGAACCGCCTTAGCCCGATTGTACCCGGCCCTCCTCTTGGCCACCTCCGCGCTCCAGTCCTGGTATATACGGACCTCTGCATTCTGCTGCTCTGCTCCTTTTTTGCCCATCTTCGGACACACTCCCTGTCCGCCAAGCGGTGGAACCGCACCAATACCACCTGCCGCGGCTCGTTAGACTTGGGCCTCCTCGCCAGGACTCGGTGGGCTCCATCCAGCTCCAGGGGCCTCGGAAAGGCACCCGCGCCATTAATGTGTTCAGCATCGTGACCACGTATGCTCCAGCATCCAACCCCTCCACTCCCTCCAGGAGACCCAGAATCCGCAGGTTCTTCCTCCTCGACCGATTCTCCATGTCCTCGAACTTAGAACATTGAACATTATAGCGCAGTACAGGCCCTTCAGCCCTCGATGTTGCGTCGACCTGTGAAACCACTCTAAAGCCCACTATTCCCTTATCGTCCATATGTCTATCCAATGACCATTTGAATGCCCTTAGTGTGTTGGCAAGTCCACTACTGTTGCAGGCAGGGCATTCCACGCCCTTACTACTCTCCGAGTAAAGAACCTACCTCTGACATCTGTCCTATATCTATCTCCCCTCAATTTAAAGCTATGTCCCCTCATGCTAGACATCACCATCCGAGGAAAAAGGCTCTCACTGTCCACCCTATCTAATCCTCTGATCATCTTGTATACCTCAATTAAGTCGCCTCTTAACCTTCTCTCTAACGAAAACAGCCTCAAGTCCCTCAGCCTTTCCTCATAAGATCTTCCCTCCATACCAGGCAACATTCTGGTAAATCTCCTCTGCACCCTTTCCAATGCTTCTACATCCTTCCTATAATGCGGCGACCAGAATTGCACGCAATACTCCAAATGCGGCCGCACCAGAGTTTTGTACAGCTGCAACATGACCTCATGGCTCCAAAACTCAATCCCTCTACCAATAAAAGCTAACACACCATACGCCTTCTTAACAACCCTCTCAACCTGGGTGGCAACTATCAGGGATCTATGTACTTGGACACCGCGATCTCTCTGCTCATCCACACTACCAAGAGTCTTACCATTAGCCCAGTATTCTGCTTCCTGTTATTCCTTCCAAAATGAATCACCTCACACTTTTCTACATTCAACTCCATTTGCCACCTCTCAGCCCAGTGCTGCAGCTTATCTATGTCCCTCTGTAACTTGTAACATCCTTCCGCACTGTCCACAACTCCACCGACTTTAGTGTCATCTGCAAATTTATTCACTCATCCTTCTACGCGCTCGTCCAGGTCATTTATAAAAATGACAAACAGCAGTGGCCCCAAAACAGATCCTTGTGGTACACCACTAGTAACTGGACTCCAATCTGAACATTTCCCATCAACCACCACCCTTTGTCTTCTTCCAGCTAGCCAATTTATGATCCAAACTGCTAAATCACCCTGAATCCCATGCCTCTGTATTTTCTGCAGTAGCCTACCATGGGGAACCTTATCAAACGCTTTACTGAAATCCATATACACCACATCAACTGCTTTGCCCTCATCCACCTGCTTGGTCACCTTCTCAAAGAACTCCATAAGATTTGTGAGGCACGATCTACCCTTCACAAAACCGTGTTGACTATCTCTAATCAAATTATTCATTTCCAGATGATTATACATCCTATCTCTTATAAACCTTTCCAAGACCATGCCCACAACCGAAGTAAGGCTCACTGGTCTACAGTTACCGGGGTTGTCTCTACTCCCCTCCTTGAACAAGGGGACAACATTTGCTATCCTCCAGTCTTCTGGCACTATTCCTGTAGACAAAGATGACTTAAAGATCAAATCCAAAGGCTCAGCAATCTCCTCCCTAGCTTCCCAGAGAATCCTAGGATAAATCCCATCCGGCCCAGGGGACTTAACACCTCCTCCTTATGAACCTCAAGCCCTTCTAGTCTAGTAGCCTGAATCTCAGTATTCTCCTCGACAACATTGTCTTTTTCCTGTGTGAATACTGACAAAAAATATTCATTTAGCACCTCTGCTATCTCCTCGGACTCCAAGCACAACTTCCCACTACTGTCCTTGACTGGCCCTACTCTTACCCTAGTCATTCTTTTATTCCTGACATATCTCTCGAAAGCTTTAGGGTTATCCTTGATCTTACCTGCCAAAGATTTCCCATGTCCCCTCCTGGCTCTTCTTAGCTCGCTCTTTAGGTCCTTCCTAGCTAACTTGTAACTCTCGAGCGCCCTAACTGAACCTTCATGTCTCATCTTTACATAAGCCTCCTTCTTCCTCTTGACAAGTGTTTCGACTGCTTTAGTAACCCACGGTTCCCTCGCTCGACCACTTCCTCCCTGCCTGACAGGTACATACTTATCAAGGACATGCAGTAGCTGTTCCTTGAACAAGCTCCACATTTCCACTGTGCCCAACCCCTGCAGTTTTCCTCTCCAACCGATGCATCATAAGTCTTGCTTCATCGCATCATAATTGCCTTTCCCCCAGATATAACTCTTCTCCTGCCATTTCTTATGCAGCGCCTCGTGCGCCTCTACCTTCACTGCCAGGCCCAATATCTCGTCCTCATTCTCCGAGGCCTTCTGCCGCACCTCCCGGATCGCCGCCCCTTGGGCCTTCTGGGTCTCAACCAGCTTGCCGATCGAAACCTTCATCGGCTCCAGCAGCTCTGCTTTCAATTCCGTGAAGCAGCGCTTGAGAAACTCCTGCTGCTCTTGCGACCACTGCACCTATGCTACCTGGTCTCCACCCGCCGCCATCTTGGTTTTCCTCCCTCGCACTTTTCGCTGCTCCAAAATTACTTTTTTCACCGCTCCACACCTGGTCCAATCCATACAGTGCCGGGGAAATTGTACTGTTGCCTTCCCACACTGGGAACCATCGAACAAATGCCGCTGGAGCCCCTAAAAAAAAGCCCAAAAGTCCGTTTCTGGTGGGAGCTGCAGAACGTGCGACTTAGCTCAGCATTGCCGCAACCGGAAGTCCTTCATTGATCTTGTTAATGATCTCTCTCCTCAGGTATTGTCCCCTACTCCTTCAAATTTGCCATCATCACTCTTTTATTACACTCCTGTATCATCTTTTATTACACTTCTTTGTATGTTTTGATATACTACGGAGTGTAATATGTGTTACTCAAACCTTGGTTGCTGATGAGGTTTTCTGAATCTCGACGAAGAAGACACAAACTCGTCCAGTAGTAACAGAAGGTTTATTGAGTAACACTAACAATAATTGCGTGAGTTCTTTACTTTAACATTGATACAAACTACTAATGACGTTTTTGTCCTTGCAAACTGCAGAAACATTCCCAACTGCTTTTTCTCCCAAAGTTCTTGAACGTGTTGGTACCTCTGAAATCTGGGCCAATTTTTTCCAGAACTTCAAGTATCAATATGCCCAGTCCACCCACCACTGTAATGGAGAAATCAAGCCAGGAACGGCATTTTATGTGAGCGTGACACAGATAAACCTTCCCTCCACGTTCTTTTTTTTTTTAAAAATAAAAAAGAATTTACGCATTTTATTCAAACTTGTATCAAAGTAGGTTACAGCAAATAAACACCCGGGGAAACATTCTTCCCAACAACAACTATACAGTTGTACAGATTTTTCTCCTTTTTCAACCCTCCGCCCCATCACCAACCCCCCTCCCCATCACCCACTCCCCACCACACACCACTCCGACGAACAGCTCCTCAAACACGGTCACAAACACCCCCCACCTTTTCTCAAACTCCGCTGCAGAGCCCCTTAACTCATACTTTATCTTCTCTAACCACAGGAAGTCATACAGGTCACCCAACCATGCTGCCACCCCTGGTGGCGATGCCGACCGCCACTCCAGCAGAATTCGTCGCCGTGCAATCAGAGAGGCGAAGGCCAAGACATCGGCCTTCCTCCTCTCCATGAGCTCGGGCTTCTCTGAAACCCCAAATATCGCCACCAAAGGGTCCGGGTCCACTCCCTCCTATCCTGGCTAAGACCACGAACACTCCTGCCCAGAATCTTCCCAATTTTTCACAACCCCAAAACATGTGCGCATAATTCGCTGGCCCCCGCCCACACCTCTCACACTCATCTGCTACCCCCTGAAAGAACCCACTCATTCTTGCCCGAGTCATATGCACCCTGTGCACCACCTTCAACTGTATCAGACTCATCCTTGCACAAGAGGAGGTCCCGTTTATCCTTCGCCGTGCCTCACTTCATACTCCCCAATTGATCTCCATTCCCAACTCCACTTCCCATTTCTCCTTGATCTTCACCACCCGCTCGCCTCCCTGCTCCCCCAGCCACTTGTATATATCCCCAATTCTTCCCTCCCCTTCCACATCTGGAAGCAGCAGTCGCTCCAGCAGGGTGTATCCCGGCAATCTAGGGAACCCCTTCCAGACCTTTCGGGCAAAGTCCCTAACCTGTAGATACCTGAACTCAAACTCACTACCCCTCGGCAGCTCTACCCTCTCCCTTAGCTCCTCCAGACTGGCGAACCCCTTCCTCCAAATACAAATCCCTCACCTTGACCAGCCCCATTTCCCTCCATCTCCTGTTTAAACTATCCATCCCCCTCTGCTCAAACCCATGATTCTCGCACAGCGGCGTTAGCACCGACATCCCTTCCACCCTAAAATGCCTCCTCAGCTGATTCCATATCTTCACCGTGGACTGCACCACTGGGCTCCCTGAATACCTACTCGGAGCCATTGGCAAGGCTGCTGTCACCATAGCCCTCAAACTAGACCCTTTACAAGATTCCTCCTTCATCCTAACCCACTCTACCCCTTCTCCTTCCCACCACCGCCGCACCTTGTCCACATTCGCCGCCCAATAATAATGAAGCATGTTTGATAACGCCAACCCCCCCTGCTGCCTCTGCCTCTGTAGCAGGGTCCTCCCCAGCCTCGGCACCTTCCCCGCCCATTGATGATTGTATCCACTTTCCGAAAAAAGGCCTTTGGTATAAAGATCGGGAGAGCCTGAAAGATAAATAAGAACCTCGGCAGAATATTAATTTTCATCATTTGGACCCTCCCTGCCAACGTTAAGCGCAGTGTATCCCTCCTCTTAAGATCCTCCCTGGCCTCCTCCACCAGCTTCGTTAAGTTCCACTTATGGAGCCCCATCCATTCCCTCGCTACCTGAATCCCCAAGTACCTAAACCTATCCCTCGCTACCGTAAATGGTATCCCCCCCTAAATTAACCAATTAACCCTCTGTGCCAACTCATTCCCCGGGAGTACCTTGCTTATCCCTACATACAGTTTGTATCCCGAGAACCCTCCAAACCTCCCCAACAGGCCCATGAACCTTCCCATACTCTCCAACGGACCCGAGAGGTCATCGGCATAGAGCGACACCCGATGCTCCCTCTGTCCCCTCATTATCCCCTGCCACTCTGCCGACCCCCTGAGAGCCATCGCCAATGGCTCTATGGCCAGCGCAAACAGCAACGGCTACAGCGGGCACCCCTGTCTTGTACCCCTGTGTAAGTCAAAGCTTTGAAAGTTCATATCATTCGTCCTCACCCTCGCTCTTGGCGCCACATACAGCAACCGCACCCATGCCACAAATCTTGGCCCAAACCCAAACCTTCCCAAAACTTCGAACAAGTACCCCCACTCCACCCAATCAAATGCTTTCTCTGCGTCCTTGGACATCACCACCTCCAGTATCAGAGCTCTCGACGGATTCATCACCACATTCAACAGCCGTCTTATATTACTCGCGAGCTGCCTGCCCTTCACGAAGCCTGTTTGATCTTCTGCAACCATCCCTGGGACACAATCCTCCATCCTCCCCGCCAACAACTTAGCCAATACTTTCACATCCGTGTTCAATAGTGATATGGGTCTATACGACCCACATTCCACCGGAACCTTCCCTTTTTTGGGGATTAGTGTGATTACTGCCTGCTTCATAGTCTCTGGCAACTCCCCCTTCGCCAGTGCTTCATTAAACGCTCCCCATGATCAACTGGTACGTGGCCAAATCCGGGATTGCTGCCAGCAACCCCCTCATAAAACCCACATCATCCCAATACCCTCGACCTCTCAATGTCCTTCTCCACCTGTTCCTCTGCCTTTGCACACTGACCCCACCATCCTCCTCCAACACCTCTCCACTGTCGTCCAGCTGGATGGGACTGCTCTCACCTGGTTCCATTCTTACCCATCCTGTCGTAGTCACAAAATTATGGTATCTCTTCTTGCTTCAGCACCTTTGTTTCTTGTATTCTTCAAAGATCTATCCTTAATCCTTCCCAGTTCTCATCTACAAGCTTCTGTTCAGAGACATGATCTGAAAGCACAGTGTTTGTTTTCACAAGTATGCTGACAACACCCAGCTCTACCCCAGTGCCATCTCTCTCAATCGTAAAATCAAAGAGTTTTCCAAGCACAGAACGAGGCCCTTCGGCCCATCGTGTCTGTGCCAACCATAAAACCATTGCCTTTGATTTGTCACCTGGTTTGTCTAACATTCGGTTTTGGATGAACAGAAATGCAAATTTGGGAAGACTGAAGTCATTGACTTGGGTCAAACTCTGCTCTTGTTTATTCGTTCATGGGCTGTGGGTGTCGCTGGCTAGGCCAGTATTTATTGCCCATCCCATAATTGCCCTTGAGAAGGTGGTTGTGAGCTGCCTTGTTTGAACCACTGCACTCCATGTGGTGTAGGGAGACCCACTGCTGTTAGGAAAGGAGTTTTGCCCCAGTGACAGTGAAGGAGCGGTGATATATTTCCAAGTCAGGGTGGTGAACGACTTGGAGGGGAACCTCCAGGAGTTGGGGCTCCTATGTGCCTGCTGTCCTTGTCATTCTAGATGGTATTGGTCGTGGGTTTGAAAGGTGCTGTCTGAGGAACCTTGGTGAGTTCCTGCAGTATATCTTGTAGATGGTGCACACATGACTGCCAATATTTGTCGGTGGTGGAAAGAGTGAATATTTAAGGTGGTGGGAGGGATGCCAGTCAAGCAGGCTGCTTTGTCCTGGATGGTATCGAGCTTCTTGTGGGTTGTTGGAGCTGCACTCATCCAGGCAATTCCATCACACTCCTGACTTGTGCCTTGTAGATTGTAGACAGACTTTGGGGGGGCGGTCAGGAGGTGAGTTACTTGCTGCAGGATTCCTTAGCTTCTAACCTACTCTTTTAGCTGCAGAGTAATGAATACATATATTTTAAAAATTATAACTGAAATCTCTTCAGAGCGCTGGAGGAACTCGTGCTCACACTTCCGTTCCTGTCAGTCACACACATGTGGTCCAGTTATTTGGCTGATCCAGTTCACTTTCTGTTCAATGGTAAGCCTGCAGGATGTTAATAGTGGAGGATTCAGCGATGGCAATGCCATTGAATGTCAAGGGGAGATGGTTGGATTCTTTGTTCCCTAGCTATTGACTCTATCCAACTCACTGGAAAGAGTCTGTGTGCAACCTTGGTGTGACATTTGACCTTGAATTGAGCATCCAAATTCATCTCTGTGTCGTCACTAAGAAGCCGATTTCACCTCCATAAGATCACCCAACATCACACCTGTCTCCAATCATCTGCTAATGAAACCCTCATTCATGCTTTCATTACCTGTATAGTTGACTATTCCAGTACTCTCCTGGCCAATCTGCATGCATTCTTTGTAAACATCAACTCATCCAGAATTCACAAGAGATCCTGTCAGCCATTACAACTGCTGACCTACATCGTCTGCTGACTTGGCAATGCCTTGAAGTGAACATTTTCATCCTTGTTTCAAACCTCCATGACCTTGCTCCTTTCTATTTCTGTAATGTCTGTGATCTCTGCAATCCTCCATTTCTGACCTCGAGGAACATTCCAATTTTAATCACTGGACTATTGTGCTGGTACCTTCAGCCGCCTGGGCTCTACACACTGGAATTCTCTCCCTTAACTTCTCCGCTTCTCTCTCTTTCTTTCTCTCTTCTCTTGAGACACTCTTTAGAAGTGACCTCTTTGACCAGGGTTGTGTGCACCTTTCCTATTATGTCCTTTTGTGGCTCAGGGTGCCATTTTGTTCAATAATGTTGCTGTGAAGCACCTTGGGACCTCTGACTGCAGTTACTGTTACCGAGAAAGATAAATACTGACCAGAAGCCAGTGAGGTTTAACTGCAGTGATGTCACCAGGATTTGACAGATTTAAATGGGGGTTTTGTTGCAATGTGATGAGTCAAACTGGCTGGATCAGGTGCCAGAGGGTGAGTGCATTTCCCTTTCTTCAGTTTCCTTGTGAGACAAAGGGTCCGCTTCTTTTCACTGAGTGCCAAGGACCAATGCCATGGGTCACCAATGGCAACCTCCTGCCAGTCACCATCTCACTCTGGCTGGGCTCAGGCCACAGGGCCTGTGGTGTTGATGCATGGTAGCTAACATCGTCAGGCCTGGGAGATGTTGAGCGCTGTGTGCTTTGCTGTATCACCCTCGTGTCATTCCCATACAGCTTCCACAAGACCTATGCACCAAATAATTAAATTGTCTGTTGCAAAAGGAGGTCATCCAACCCATTTTGAGTCTGTGCCTGCCAATAAAGAGCTACCTAGCGTAATCTCACTTTGCTACTCTTGGTCGAGAGCTCTCTAATGTACGTCTGGATTAACTCTCATCTAATCTTTCTACCAATTACTTCTATCGACCTCTCTGCTAACAAACGTAAACCCTTCCTATCCATTCAATCTATATCTGACATAATTTTATACACTTCAATTAATTTCTTCCTTTAAGAAAGAAATCCCAGCCAGTCCAATCTTTCCTCAAAACTAAAATTCTCCATTCCTGGCTATATGCAACGATATTTAGCTGCTGTTGCTCTGGGTAACAAGACAGTTCTTTATTGGTGGTTATGGACTGCTGATAGTCACAGCTACTGCACAAAGACTGGCTGATTAATCGGGTTGCCCCCATGCATCTTCCTGGACTTCCCAGGGCAGCATGGTAGCACAAGTGATTAGCACTGTGGCTTCACAGCGCCAGGGTCCCAGGTTTGATTCCCTGCTGGGTCACTGTCTGTGCGGAGTCTGCACGTTCTCCCCGTGTCTGCGTGGGTTTTCTCCGGGTGCTCCAGTTTCCTCCCACAGTCCAAAGATGTGCGGGTTAAGTGGATTGGCCATGCTAAATTGCCCTTAGTGACCAAAAAAGGTTAGGAGGGGTTACTGGGTTCTGGGGATAGGGGTGGGGGGGGGGGAAGTGAGGGCTTAAGTGGGTCAGTGCAGACTCGATGGGCCGAATGGCCTTCTTCTGCATTGTATGTTCTATGACCTTAAATTCTGCCAGATGGTGTGATGAAATTTGAACCCATGTCCCCAGAGGATTCGCCTCTGAATGAATAGTGTTGTGACATTACCACCACACCGGCAGTGTCCCCTTAAGTATACCAAAGCACCCTCCCTCCCACTGAGTATATTTTAATAACTGTGTATAAGACAGGGGTAGTCACTTTCAATTTTAATTATTGCCACCACCAATACTCAAATGAAAATACGCAAGCTTCTTTGAACATGATCCACAGCTTCCATATTCAGTTTCTGAGAATCAGATCATCTTCCTGTGTGCATACAATGTCCATTTTGCGATGTCCATTAGTGATGGATGTTGAGAACTATTCAGCACAATGACTTGCTTTGTTTGGCAAGTAGTCCATTCAGTAGTAAGAGCCAACGTGTCAAAGCCACAGGTTGGACAGATCCCTGGTCTGGGCTGCAATGGCCCATTGCACTCCAGAAATCCCTGCTGGGCACGTGTCTACATTGGCTCTGGTGCCAGCTCAAGCTCACTCTGCTTGTTGTCTGCCCCACAGCCTCTTTGTCTGGGTGTTGGGCTCAAGGAGGTGCTGGCTTAGGCAACAGCAGACTGAGATGGTGTGCTTTTTGAGGCTTTGAGCTGCTGCGATTGCAGAGGTCCGGAGTTCCCGTCAGTAAGGCGAGTGATCATATGTATGATGTAAAAGAGTTCCAGTTAGGAAAGTTCCAGAAAGTGGGCGGCAGTGAGTTGCTATGTGGGCCCAATGTCAGTATTAGCTGTGAGTGTTGGCAGGACTTGCCATTGCATATCAGGTACATGGAGATGCACATTTGTATGCTTACACGAGTATACAGACACACGCACACACACATACATGGGTATACACACACTGGTACATGGGTATACGCACGCATGGGTATACGCACGCATGGGTATACGCACGCATGGGTATACGCACGCATGGGTATACGCACGCATGGGTATACGCACGCATGGGTATACGCACGCATGGGTATACGCACGCATGGGTATACGCACACGCATGGGTATGCGCACGCGCACACGGGTATGCGCGTGCGCGCACACACTGGTATGCACGTACACTGGTATGTGCGCACACGCACATGGGTATGCGCGCACACGCACATGGGTGCATGCACACTGGTACACTCACACGGGTACACGCACACATGGGTACACGCACACACAAATATATTTCTCTCTGGAAATTGCAGGATGCCTGTTAACCTGTCTCTCAGCACTGAGTCATGATCTAATCCAGAGCTTTGCTGCAACTCCAGAGCTTTCCTGCTGTTACAGGACTGAGAGGAGATTTCCCCTCCTCCTGTTCCTGACCGGTCCTATACACTGTTGGTGTACTCCATTCTGGAGAGGTGAAGTTCTTCCAGTCACATGTACTCTTGGTAATTTAACTCCTAATATTAGATGGTATCACCATGGAAATTATGTTCTGCACTTGAGAGCAGCTACCTAATACATGTTTAATTGTAACTAGTCCAGATTGTATGCTACTGTTCCACTGTTCGTATGTACTGTGATGATGAACACTCCTCCCTGATTCAGTGCTATGAATAAGGCTCTCTCTCAGTCACTGTGTGGCGCCTCAATGTGAAATATTATTTTTGTCTTTAATAGAAGCCACCGACTTTGGGGATTCCAGTAGAGGCGTCTGTGGTGAACAAGGTGGAGTCTCAGCCAAGTGCCACAGTCTCCAAGGATCCAGTGCATGGGAGACTGCTAAACTCTGATATTCAGCCAGTAGAAGATCCAGAAAGTAAACTTGTGCAGAGCAAGGATTCGGAGCAAGACCAAGTTCCTTCCAAAGATACAAGGGAGACCCCCCCAGGGTCCAGCAATTGGCTGGATGAACAGAAAGAGAATGAGTGTGTGCTGAAGGGGGGAGAGGAGAAGAAATCTGTTTCCCCCGAAGACCCCCATACACATACTGACACTGCGGGTTCACTGGGACAAATGGAGGGAACTGAGAGAAATGACTGCACCATCAAGAATGGGCCTTTTGTCATTCTTGAATGTTCACCTCCAAATCTGGAAAATGGAAGACTCTCTCACAATCCAATCACACTGATAGATTCAGAATCTTTTGCGTCCATCACTCCTACACCTGGGATTAATTGTAGCAACGATGTTCTAATTCATGCAAAGAAGGTTTCTGTCATTCCGTACTCAGACACTGATGATCTGGATATTTCAGTAAATGGGGGGTCCAGAGCTACGGTTTTCTCCGAGGCGGAACAGGAGGAAGGGTGGACCCCCTCCTCAACATTAACCACCATAAAGAGAGAAGCGAACTTTGACCTTCGAACCTACCACGCTGAGAAAAAGCCAACAAGACTTTTTTCTGATGAGGAGGAAGGTAACCAGACAGTAATCATTAAAGGAACAACCGATGAGGAAATGCTTGAAAAAGAGAGGAGGCAGGTAATTAGAAATCAAGCAATGAAGAAGAATGCCACCATTGCTGAGCGCTGGGGGTCAGCAGAGCAATTAGACACAGAGGAGAAACTATCGCTTGTAGATTCCACACCGAAAGAAGATGAAACTCAGATGTCCGGGATAGAAGCCAATTTGTTCCCTTTTCCTAACGAATCCTCCGTCGCTCATCCTGAAGGCATCAGCACCGAACAAATAAACTTCAGTGTTGCTCGGCAACAGTTCCTGGAGATGGAAAAGTCACAGCAAGAAGCCCCTAGGAGTCCAAGGCACCCTGCCCAACCATACAAGGCCTTGAACCAATCTTCCAGACTGTCTGAATCAAGTAAGTCTCTTCCCTACAAGGGCAGCGGTGCTTTGGACACAAATCCAATGGTCGCTCTAAAGGTTGTTACAGTTAATTGCATACCCGATGAAGAGAAGGGGAATGCAGAGGAGCATTCCACTAAAAGTAAGAACATCTTCATTGCTGAAAAGGTTCCGACTGTGGAAAATGGTGATGGTGAAATGTTTGTTGAGACCCGGCGGAATCTTGCTGTGTACTCCTCAATCGACGACCTTGATTCTGGGTTGGGGGAGATGTGCAATGACTACAATTACGGGTATACAAGTGATGGTGGAGCATCAAGTGAGATGCTGAATGTTGGGACTGATAACGGCGACACTCTTGAATCCTCTGACCAGAAAACTATGTTTGAAACTCCCATTGAGAAGGAAATCCGATTAGCAATGGAAAGGGAAGAGTGCCTTCGCAAGGAGCGAGGAATTAGGAAGTTGGGATGTTCGGAGGAAATGGTGCAAATTAAGACCAAGCCGCTATTATCTCAACTCCCTCCAACATCTTCTTTCTCAAAATCAAAAGACAAAAACCGAATGGTCTTTTTTGTTCAGAGGGAAATTGAAATGGATTCAAAGAGGGAAGAGAAGTTGAGACAAGAAGGTAAAGTTAAGGGTCTGTATGACAAAGGGATTCCAGAGGAAGTGGAAAAACGCAAAAAGGTTTTTGAACAGCAGGTAGATGATGTGCCAGTTGTACCACAGCAGAGCAGGCATCCAAAGGTAGCCAGTTCTGCTTCACAGGGACCTCTTGATGTGGGCAACATTCCAGAACAAAGAAACACAATCCAAGTGAATGCGGCAGAATGTAAAGTAATCTTGCGGGAAAGCCCAGACTATCAGCTGTTTAGTAAAAGTAGTTCAAAGCCAGACCCTGCCACATGGAGCATGGCGACGAGGCGGGTAGAAGGCCGGCCAGCCCACGATGAAGGACCCTTCATCCTGCGACCATTGAAGCGCCAGACCACCTCCCTGATTGAGCGGGAAATTGAGGAAGAACAACGTCGGGAAGAGGAACTCCGGGCTCGGAAACCGGTCCATTCTTCAAGTGAGTGTATTGGGCTGGAACCGCCACGGGATGCTGAAACTGCCAGAGTTCATGCCGTTACTGTGCTGAAACTGCCAGCAGCTTCTGGAGACCATGATGGAAATCCAGAGGTTGCTGTTAGTGATTCTACAGGCGGAAAATCCGATGTAGTCAGAGCCAGGCCTACCAGCAACTTTAACTCTCAAAAGATCAGAGCACTCTTTTTAAAAGGAGGCCCGCCCCAATGTTTTAAAAAAAAAAAAAAAAAAAAAAAATTTTTAAATAAAAAATAATGACACCATAGAAACCCCTCCCCCCAACACAACCCCAGTTTAGTCTTGTTGATTGAGGTGTAACTGATTTATTAATTGCATTGTAACAAAAAAAAAACACTGACTATGAAAGGCTACATTTATATTTGTGGAAAATCAAATTTCTCCACCATGTTAGGTATTTGCATATCTTTACCTTAGCTTTTTTCTTGATTCAATCACAATTATTTGCTACCCCAGAGTGCAGTAGATGCTGGGGCAGTCGGTAAAGAGGAGTTAGACAGATTTTTAATTGGTAATGGGTTGAGGGGTTAGGGAGAATGGGCAGGACGGAGGATGAAATCAACCATGATCGAATCGCGGAGCAGATTTGATGGGCCAAATGACCTGATTCTGCTCGTAAACTTAAGAACCTGCCCCCTTCGCAGTCCCTCGTTCTCTGGCAGTCAGTCCCCGGAGCCCCCCTGGCAGTGAGGCCCCGCCCTCCCTGTCACCCACCCCCCCTGCAGTCCCCTGCCCTCCCGCACTCATTGCCACACTCTCTCACTCCCACATCCCGGATGGTGGTGGGGTGGAGGGCAACAGGAAAGTTCTGCGATAGGGTGATTGGTAAAGAGATTAAAATTCTCATGGTGCACGTGATGGTCCTGGGACATTAAAACAAACCGAAGCTAACTCTCGGGGTACTGAAAATACAAACAGCAGAATCGTTTGCAGCACTGAGAAAATGGGAGCAGTGGTTACAATCTGGAATTGGGGAATGCAAGCGTGAGTCTGGGTGGCGATAAACAGCCGCATTGAAAATGAGAAAACGGAGTGGGTGGGTTTGGGTTGAATGCCGGGTTAAATTCGAAAAATCTGTTTCCCAACCCAATTCCCCTTCCAAACCACCCATTTCCTGTTTTATCCCAGACAATTTAATCAAGGTGACGGCTTGGTGGTTGGAGGAGACTGTGTTTACACCTACCTCTTTGTCCCAGGCCTGAGAAGGTTCAACATGCAGCTGCATCCCAACCCAAACAACCTCTCCCCATGATACCATCACCGGGACCCAATTACCATCCACACCACCATCAACAGACCTCAATTCCCACCTCCTCGCCCTCACCTTCAATCTCCCAGTCATAGCTCAGGTCAACACTGGATTAATAATAAAGTATTCCCTTTACTCTGAGATGTTGTGTTTGTTGACGATTGTTAAAAGGCGAACATGAATATAGCACTGCCACAGCCCCACACAGTGATGCTGGGTGACGGCCGCGATGCTGGCAGACGGCCGCGATGCTGGCAGACGGCCGCGATGCTGGCAGACGGCCGCGATGCTGGCAGACGGCCGCGATGCTGGCAGACGGCCGCGATGCTGGCAGACGGCCGCGATGCTGGCAGACGGCCGTGATAATGGAGCGGATTGTTTCTGAGGAGCAGCAGTGTTGAGATCATGCAGCTGAAATAAGGATAATGCACGCGGCTCGGTGCAGTGTGCCCTATGGACTGGCACTTTGTATCTATTTAAAACAAACTTCCAGATCTGCCTGCAGTGAATCTAACAACTGGACACTAATGTACATCAGAAAGAACAGGAAATCTTCATTCCCTGTTCTGTTAACCAGTCGATAAGCCGTTAATTGGAGTTGAGCAAGTTCCCATTCCTCCCCATCCACCCTAAAACCATGCTGCAAACACTGGGTGTTGGATTCTAGGGACCACCTCAGGGTGCACAATTCTAAAATTGTGCCCGCACCCAATTCAGACCTGATGGAAATTGAAAATCCTGCCATGTGTGTTGGTGTATGTGTGCGCGAGTATGACGAGGGAGAGGTCTGCGGTGCGTTTCTGTATTGGTGTGTGCCTGTGTTGGGGTGTGTGTTTTATGTATTGATGTGTACCTGTGTTCGGTGTGTATTTTGTGTCTTGGTGTGTACCTGTGTTGGGTGTATGTGTGTTTTGTATGTATCGGTGTGTACCTGTGGTGGGTGTGTTTTTAGTGTATTGGTGTGTGTGTGTGTTTTGTGTGTATTGGTGTGTACCTGTGTTGGGTATGTATGTGTTTTGTGTATTTGTGTGTACCTGTGTTGGGTATGTATGTGTTTTGTGTATTGATGTGTACCTGTGTTGGGTATGTATGTGTTTTGTGTATTGGTGTGCACCTGTATTGGTTGTGTGTTTGTGTATTGGGTGTGTACCTGTGTTGGGAAGTATGTTTGTGTATTGGGTGTGTACCTGTGTTGGGAAGTATGTTTGTGTATTGGTGTGTACCTGTATTGGTCGTGTGTTTGTGTATTGGGTGTGTACCTGTGTTGGGGGTTTGTGTGTTTGTCTATTGATGTGTACTGTGTTGGGTATGTGTGTGTTTTGTGTTATGATGTGTACCTGTATTGGTTGTGTGTTTGTGTTTTGGGTGTGTACCTGTTTTGGGGAAGTGTGTTTGTGTATTGACTGTGAACCCATGTTGGGTGTGTATTTTATATGTGGTTATTTCCATGGGGCGTATTTTTGCTGAAGGAGATATTTTAACCTCTCTGCAGCCAGAGCCTCCACACCAGAAAGCCCAAATTCCACCTTAAGTCTGAAGTTTCCTGGACAGCCTTCAAGAACTCGGGCTTCAGATGGTGACCAAGCCAAAGGCCTCCCAGAAATGGTTCAGAACCAGGAAAAGCACAAAGGGATACCATGGGAGAGAAAGGACGACTCTTCTGTAAGTTGAAAGTTTAAGAACAAATACATGCAGATATTCCAAGCTGAAAAGGGCTTCACAATCTACATTGTTTAAAAAATTCCAATTAAGGGATTAGATTGAATTTGTTTATTGAATTTAATTTAGCATGGCCAATCCACCTACGCTACACATCTTTGGGTTGTGAGTTCATGATCTATATTTGACGGAACAGCTAGAAACATACTTTCTAACATCAATAAATGTTGAGTCATATGGTAAAGCAAACTGTGATTGGAGTTACGGTCTCAATCACTTCCGTTCCTTTAACTAGAAGTAACGGGTGATGGTGAAGAGGTATTTAATGCCAACACTGTCTTTTCTGCATCACTCCAAGTCTGAAGTTTTTCAACTTTAAAAACTGGAGTAGGCTATCCAGTCCTTTGATTCTGTTCAACCTTTCAATGAGACCATGGTTGCTCGATGATCTAACTCCATATACCCGCTTTTACTCCATATCCCTTAATATCTTTGACAAAAATCTATCAATCTGATATGTCAAATTACCGATTGATCTCACAACATTTGCCTTTTGCAGAAGAAAGTTCCAAACTCCTGCCCCTCTGTGTGTGAAGAAGTGCTTCTGAATTTACCTCCTGAAAAGTCTGGCTCTAACGTTTAGATTATGATCTCATAGACTCCCATCCATCAGAAATCGTTTCTCTCCATCTACCGAAAATGTCTTCCTTCCTATCTGTGGTAGTATGTATTGGGGGTCATGTGGGACTGGAAGCCCTAATGTCATTGGCTGACAGATCCCGGGTCCTGGTTGGCCGTTGACCTCATACTCCGCCCTGAAGGCGAAGTATAAGAAGCCGGTGCCTTCCCCCGCAGGCCAGTTTACTATCGGGCTGCTGGGGAACAGACACGCTTAATAAAGCCTCATCGACTTCACTCTATTTGTCTCACGGAGTCTTTGTGCGCCACACTATCTTGAAAACATGCATCATACCACCCCTTAATCTTCTAAATACCAAGGAATACAACCTAGTTTGTATAATCTCTCCTTGTAATTTAGCCCTTAAGATTGCAGGTAACGTCCTAGTAAATCTGCATTTCACTCTCTCCAAGACCAGTCTATCTTTCCCAGGTGTAGTCTGACCATTTTGATTATTTAATTTAGCTATTCATGACATTTTAATGAACTATATACATGGGCCTTGAAATCCCATTAGACCTCCACAATTACTAGTTTTTCACCCTTTTTGAAAGTACCTTGTTCGGTCCAAAGTAGATTACATCACATTGAAATTGTTATGGGCCAGGGTTTTAGAAAACTCCAAAGTATATCATGGAGTTCACCTGACCCATGACTTTTAATAGATTTTGGTTATGGGGAGCACAAGGGTCCACTCTCCAGGTATTAAGCAACAGAGACCTTAAGTATTTTTAAAACAAAACAATGTTTATTCTATGAACCCAGTTAACATTTTATAAACACACTAAACATCTTATCAACCACAAACACACGTAACCCCACAGATACAATACTCTATAGATAACCCTTAATACCTTTCCTAGCAACATCCATAAGTTAAGCTCTTTTAAAACAAAGACAGCAGGTTTAAAATCTCTACAGAAATAGCTTTTACTTTGAAATCATCAAGTGATATGGAGACATTCATTGTAGAGAGAGAGATCATTACACATCTGCTTGCTTTGAATGCAGCTCTCCAACTCTGAAACCAAAAACAGAGCCACAAAGCAGCTTTACAGCTCAAAACAAAAGTGAAAGACAGCCCAGCTCCACCCACACACTGACATCACTGCAGCTATTTGATAAACATCCATTTCTTAAAGGTACATCCACCTGACAAAATCTATGTGCCAGTTTGTGCCTATTCTATTGATCTATCAATATAATTTGATTATTACAACATATCTTTGTGTATTGACAAATTTGGATCTTTACCTTTCTATCCCTGGGTTAATAAATACATTGAACAATTGAGACCTTAACACAGATCCTTGAGGGATGCTATTATTAGTCATATCCAGTCAGTTAGGGTACTTGTCCAATGTCCCTACTGTCTGTCTCTTGCTGTGTATCTAGTCTCCTCACCAGGGACACTTACCTTCAATTCCATTGGCTTCAGTCTCTTATGAGGGACTTGATCAAATGCCTTCTGGAAGTTGTTAACCCCCATAGACATTCCCCTGAGCGTGACTTCAGTCACCTCTTCAAAGAAAATCCATCTGATTTGTCAGGCACGACCAACCCTTTACAAAGGTGTTTGCAGTCAGCCGAATATTTTCAACATTTAGTCACTTGATCCCTAATTCTAGACTCTAGTCATTTTCCAACTACAAATGTTACACTGACTGGTTATTCATTCCCTGGTTTCCCTCTCTCACCTTTCTTAAATAGCAGAGTCAGATGCTCAAATTTCCGATCGAAAGGAACAGTTCCTGAATGGAGGGAACTTTGGAAGATTATAGTTAGGGAGCTGCAACATTCTCACTGACATCCTGTAAAACACTGGGATGGAAAGTACCTGGTTCTGGAGATTTGTCATCTTTAGGAAGATTCATTCCTTCATTTCTGTTCTTTTGTTCACATTGATTTTAGTGAGTCTCCGAACCTGATTCAATATGTGTTCCATTGGGATTACAGAATGTTACGGTGCAGAAGGAGACCATTTGGCCCATTCCCCTGCCTTTTCCCCGTATCACTGCACATTGTTTCTATTCAAATGATCATTGAATGCCGTCTTGAATGCCTCGATTGAACCTGCCTCCACCACACTTCCAGTCAGTACATTCCAGACCCGAGTCACTCATGGTGCGAAAACGTTTTTGATCACATCATATTTGCATCTTTTCCCAACCACTTTAAATCTGTGCCCTCTCGTTATCGACCCTTTTACAAGCGGGAACTGTTTTTCCCCATCGACTCTGTCCAGCCCCCTCATGATTTTGAACATCTCAATCAAATCTCTTATCCCTCTTCTCTCTTATCCCTCTTTTTAGTACCGTGGACATTGCCAAAATCCTGCCAAAACCCTCTTACGATTCGGGCATGCCCAAAACATGTGGACATGATTTGCTGGGCTTCCCGCGCACCTCGCACACCTATCCCCTACCCTGAAGAACTTGCTCATCCTAGCTGCTGTCATGTGTGCCCGGTGCACTACCTTAAATTGTATCAGGCTAAGCCTGGCGCATGATGAGGCGGTATTAACCCTGCTTAGGGCATCCGCCCATAGACCTGCCTCTATCTCTCCTCCTAGCTCGACCTCCCACTTGCCCTTAAGCTCCTCCACCTCCGAAAGCTCCTGGTAAATATCCGATACCTTCCCCTCTCCCACCCAGATACTGGAAACTACTCTATCCTGTATCCCCCGTGGCGGATCTACTACCTATCTGCCCACTCTACCAACTTGTCTTTGTCCTTTTGAAGTTCCACATTGTCCTCTTTACAGTTTACACGTTTTGTTTCATCTGCAAACTTTGAAATTCCCTCCCTCACACCAAGATCTAGATCATTAATATATATCAGGAAAAGCAAAGGTTCCAATACCGAACCCTGGGGAATACCACCTACAAGCCTTCCTTCCTAAAAATATTCATTGACCATTACTCTCTGAATCCTATTATTCAGCCAATATTGTATCCACGCTGTTATGGTCTCTTTTATTCCATGAACTTTTCTCACAAGACTGTTGTGTGGCACTGTGTCGAATGTCTTTAGAAAGTCCAAGTACACCACATCAACAGCATTACCCTCATCGACCCTTTTTGCTACCTCCTCAAAAAATGGCATCAAGTTAGTTAAACATGATTTTTCCTTTAGAAATCCATGCTGGCTCTTTCTAATCAACCCATGTTTTTCTATGTAACTACTAACTCTATCCCGAATAATTGTTTCTTGTACCTTGCCCACTTCTGATGTTAAACTGACTTGTAATTGCTAGGGATATCTTTACAATCTTTTTGAACAAGGGTGTAACATTTGAAATTCTCCAGTTTTGTCATCTTTCCTGAATCTGAAGAAGACTGGAAGATTACGGCCAGTGCCTCTGCAATTCCCATTCTGGCTCATGATGTAAATACTGATGTAACTTAATTTGTTTTTTATAAATTTAGAATACCCAATCCATTTTTTCCAATTAAGGGGCAATTTTAGCGTGGCAATCCACCTTGCCTGCACATCTTTGGGTTGTGGGGGCGAAACCCACGCAAACACGGGGAGAATGTGCAAACTTCACACGGACAGTGACCCAGATCCAGATCGAACCTGGGACCTCAGCGCCGTGAGGCAACAATGCTAACCACTGCGCCACCGTGCTGCCTGATGTAACTTAATTATTCACTATGTCTGACATTCCTTTATTTTCATTGACCAGATCACAATCAATTATCCTACTCCTAATTGGGAAATATAGGTGAATATTGTGCTTGATTTAAAATGTTTCATATCAATGGTAGCCTCGTTTGTGAAGAATCGCTCCTCAGATAGGAATCACTGGGCTGTTGATATCTTTAGCCTTCTGAGATCTGTCTTTGGAAAAGGAAGAATGGGGGGAGACCACGGCGTCCCTTCTCCATCCTTTCTTTTTTAAATTTGTCTCTCTCAAAAGTAAAATGGGCCTACATTATGACTTAGTGCTGATCTTTTTGAACTGTAAAGCCCAACAGGCTAGATTGAATGGTGCTGTGCGCCTACAGAGCAGCAGAGGCTGCCGACTATGTGATGATCTCAATGAGACTACAGAATATCAACAGGCCTGACAGACAATTCTCCGATAAATCAGTCAGGAAAGAGAATTGTGAAAGTGAAGTCAGGCAACAGGTGTTTGTTTTATTATCATGACATCTCTTCAAATTCCTGATGCAAGTTTTGTTTTCAACTTCAGTATGCTGGTATCGAGGCTTCTGATGACATCAACATTGAGGTAGTTTCCTTTTGTTACTGCCAGCCTTGCTGTCTTGTCACCCATAACATTCCATAAACTGAGCTCCGTTTATAATTCTATGTTACTAACTGCTTGGCTGCTGCTATGTAATGACTTTGAGGAGCGGACTGACATGGGGCAGGTTTCTCTGTCCCACCGTACTAGATTTTTGGTGCGGCACGCAGTCGGAATTCTCCATTTCACCAGCTGGTCAATGGGGGTTTCCCATTGTAGGGCAGTCCCACGCCGTCGGGAAACACTCGGGCTGCCGGCAAAACGGAGAATCCCGATGGCGGAGAATTCAGTCCATGATCTTTAAGTAGCGAGTGTCGTGTCACTAATGTTGCTGCTTTCACTAAATCACTTGCAATGACAATTGTTCTGGGTTTTTAATTCCTTCACGAGTCTTGGCTAGGCCAGCATTTGTTACCCATCCTTAATTGCCCTTGACAAGCTGCCTTGAACCATTTGGTTTGGGTATATTCACAGTTGTAGTAGAGAGGTAATTTCAAGTGTTTGACCCAGTGGCAATGAAGGAATGGTGATATGGTTCCAGGTCAGGATATTGTGTGACTTGGAGGGGAACTTCAGGGGGTGGTGCACTTCCTGCATCTGCTGCACTTGTCCTAATAGAGGCCCTGTGTTTGAAATATCATAATGAGCACAGATGGAGAAGCGGGTGTCTGGCCATTTCTGGTGATACAGTTCCCAATGGTATTCATTATGAATGCTTGGGTGAGGTCCAATCCAATGCATCAGCACAGCCGGGGTCTGTTTGAGCAAACTGAAATGGAGCATTTACTTTGCTCGATTGACATCTTTGAGGTTATAATACATTTATGTGATCTCTTTTGTTAATGTCTATATATTTATTTGGACAAGATTAAGAGGTGTGAAATGAGTAAAGCTTCTCTTACTATAATGGCCCTATCTGATTGACACTTTCACAGGGTCGTAGAAGTGGCAGTGTTTACTTTTTTAAGTAGGTTTCCAATGGGGTGTTTTTCTTCCCTCAGCATTTCAATATTTGTGATTGTTATTCTCTGGCTCATTGGTTCTGAACATTGTATATCCTGGGGGGGAGGGGGCACAGAGGGACCATGGATGGAAGTGGCGTAGGATTGGATTGGGAGATGAAAGTGTGTAAAGGTGAGGTTAGTGGTCTGGACCACTTCTAATACAACTGGGACAAAGCCCGAAAGAGCCAAGGCCCACCTTCGAACCAGCCCAATGTGGCGCTCACCTGCCCCCTGTATTTGCCTGTCGATGATCTGCTTCCATTTTTTTAATAAACATTTTATTGAGGTATTTCTGGTGTTGCAACAACAACAACATAAATAATGTACATGAAACTATAAACATAGTGCAAAAGTTGTCTCCCTTCCTTACAGGTCCCACCTTTATTAACCCCCTACTGTAAGCTAAACTAACCCCCCCCCCCCTCCCTTCTGCTGACGATTAATTTTCCGCGAAGAAGTCGACGAACAGTTGCCACCTCCGGGCGAACCCTAACAGTGACCCTCTCAAAGCAAACTTGATTTTCTCCAAGCAGAGCAAGCTAGCCATGCCCGATAGCCAGGTCTCCGGCTTCGGGGGCATTGAGTCCTTCCAAGCTAATAGTATCCGTCTCCGGGCTACCAGGGAAGCAAAGGCCAGAACGTCTGCCTCTTTCTCCTCCTGGATTCCCGGGTCTTCCACCACCCCGATAATTGCCACCTCTGGACTCAGTGCCACCCTTGTTTTTAACACCGTGGACATGACATCTGCAAACCCCTGCCAAAATCCCCTAAGCTTCGCTCATGTCCAAAACATGTGGACATGGTTCGCTGGTCCTCCCGCACATTTTGCACACCTGTCTTCCACCCCAAAGAATCTGCTCATCCGGGTCACTGTCCTGTGAGCCCGATGAACGACCTTGAATTGTATCAGGCTGAGCCTGGCACATGTTGCGGACGCATTGACTCTACTCAACGCGTCCGGCCATAGACCATCCTCTACCTCTCCTCCCAGCTCCTCCTCCCACTTGCGCTTCAGCTCCTCGGTCTGCGTCTCCTCCGACCCCATAAGTTCCTTGTAAATGTCCGAGACGCTCCCTTCTCCTACTGCAGATACCTGAATTTGTTTCCCCTCGCCAACCCAAACTTCTCCTCCAGCGCCCTCATACTCAGAAAGCTCACCTCTATGAACATAACCCCCCTCCTCTCAATCCCCATTCTCCACCATAACCGGAACCCCCCATCCATACTTCCTGGGGCAAACCGGTGATTATTACAGATTGGGGACCAGACCGATGCTCCCTCTGCTCCCACATGTCTCTTCCATTGCCCCCAGACTCTCAGGGGCTGGTGGAGTACCGTGCTGGCGGGAACTGCAGAGGCGCAGTTACCAACGCCCCCAGATTGGTGCCCTTGCATGAAGCCGCCTCCATGCCGACCCCTCCCCCACCACCCACTTCCTGAAATCAATCCGGGAGTACACTTTATGCACGTGTGAGTAGAAGGCGAACTCCTTCACCCTCGGTTGCCCAAATCTCCATGGATCCTTTTAGTTCCTTTGCCATTGCTGGCACCCTGCCCGTTTTTGAGCTTGACCGGTCCAAGCCAGGGTCAATAACTGTGTTGAAGTCCCCTCCCATGACCAACCTGTGCGAGTCCAGGTCCGGTATCTTCCCCAGCATCCTCATTATAAACTCCACATCCTCCCAATTTGGCGCATACACATTTACTAATACCACCTGCACCCCCTCCAGTTTCCCACTGACCATAATGTACCGACCTCCCACGTCCGAGACTATTCTACCCGCCTCAAACACTACCCGCTTATTGATCAGGATCGCGACCCCTCTAGTCCCGAGTGAAAGACCTGACTGACCCAGCATTTCCTCAATCTAATCTGGTCAGTTACTCTAAGGTACGTCTCCTGCAACATTACCACGTCCGCCTTCAGTCCCCTAAGAAGCGTGAACACACGTGCCCTCTTGACCGGCCCATTTAACCCTCGAACATTCCAGGTGATCAACCTAGTTGGGGGGCTCATTGCCTGCCCCCCCCCCCCCTGCCGATCAGCCATCCCTTTTTTTGGGCCCGCCTCCAGGCCAAGCTCCGTGCCTCCACCGGTCTGATCTGCTTCCTGTTCGGCAGGTCCAACTGTCTCCTGCCCAAAGTTTGGGGTGGGGGGGGGAATCAGCCCATTTGGAAATTTTCCGACGTGAACTGCCTGCCACTGTGGTGAAACACACACACACACACTCACACACTCACACTCACACTCACACTCACACACTCACACTCACACACACTCACACTCACACTCACACTCACACTCACACACACTCACACTCACACACACTCACACTCACACACACTCACACTCACACTCACACTCACACTCACACTCACACTCACACACACTCTATACCCCAGCCAACTCCCCACCCCCTCCACACACACGCTGTACCACAGCCAAATCCCCACCCACACACACGCTGTACCACAGCCAAATCCCCACCCACACACACCTGTACCCCAGCCAACTCCCCACCCCCTCCACACACGCTGTACCCCAGCCAACTCCCCACCCCCTCCACACACACGCTGTACCCCAGCCAACTCCCCACCCCCTCCACACACACGCTGTACCCCAGCCAAATCCCCACCCTCACACACCTGTACCCCAGCCAACTCCCCACCCTCACACACCTGTACCCCAGCCAACTCTCCCCACACACCTGTACCCCAGCCAACTCTCCACCCACACACACCTGTACCCCAGCCAACCACCCACCCCCTCCACACACACCTGTACCCCAGCCAACTCCCCACCCCCTCCACACACACCTGTACCCCAGCCAACTCCCCACCCTCACACACCTGTACCCCAGCCACCTCCCCACCCCCTCCACACACACGCTGTACCCCAGCCACCTCCCCACCCTCACACACCTGTACCCCAGCCAACTCCCCACCCTCTCACACCTGTACCCCATCCAATTCCCCAAATTCTCTCACTCGCTCTCTCTCTTCCTCGCTCTCTCTCTCCCTCGCTCTCTCTCACAGACACACACGCACACACATATACATGCACAATACCCTACCTCGTCCAATTCTGCACCAGCACACAAACAGAATCCAACAATTTATCCTAGGATTCTCTGGGAGGCCAGGGAAGAGATTGCTGGACCTTTGGCTTTGATTTTTATGTCATCATTGGCTACAGGAATAGTGCCAGAGGACTGGAGGACAGCAAATGTGGTCCCTTTGTTCAAAAAGGGGAGCAGAGACAACCCCGGCAACTATAGACCGGTGAGCCTCACGTCTGTAGTGGGTAAAGTCTTGGAGGGGATTATAAGAGACAAGATTTATAATCATCTAGATAGGAAAAATATGATCAGGGATAGTCAGCATGGCTTTGTGAAGGGTAGGTCATGCCTCACAAACCTTATTGAGTTCTTTGAGAAGGTGACTGAACAGGTAGATGAGGGTAGAGCAGTTGATGTGGTGTATATGGATTTCAGCAAAGCGTTTGATAAGGTTCCCCACGGTAGGCTATTGCAAAAAATACGGAGGCTGGGAATTGAGGGTGATTTAGAGATGTGGATCAGAAATTGGCTAGCTGAAAGAAGACAAGAGGGTGGTGGTTGATGGGAAATGTTCAGAATGGAGTACAGTCACAAGTGGAGTACCACAAGGATCTGTTCTGGGGCCGTTGCTGTTTGTCATTTTTATCAATGACCTAGAGGAAGGCGCAGAAGGGTGGGTGAGTAAATTTGCAGACGATACTAAAGTCGGTGGTGTTGTCGATAGTGTGGAAGGATGTAGCAGGTTACAGAGGGATATAGATAAGCTGCAGAGCTGGGCTGAGAGGTGGCAAATGGAGTTTAATGTAGAGAAGTGTGAGGTGATTCACTTTGGAAGGAATAACAGGAATGCGGAATATTTGGCTAATGGTAAAGTTCTTGAAAGTGTGGATGAGCAGAGGGATCTAGGTGTCCATGTACATAGATCCCTGAAAGTTGCCACCCAGGTTGATAGGGTTGTGAAGAAGGCCTATGGAGTGTTGGCCTTTATTGGTAGAGGGATTGAGTTCCGGAGTCGGGAGGTCATGTTGCAGCTGTACAGAACTCTGGTACGGCCGCATTTGGAGTATTGCGTACAGTTCTGGTCACCGCATTATAGGAAGGACGTGGAGGCTTTGGAGCGGGTGCAGAGGAGATTTACCTGGATGTTGCCTGGTATGGAGGGAAAATCTTATGAGGAAAGGCTGATGGACTTGAGGTTGTTTTCGTTGGAGAGAAGAAGGTTAAGAGGAGACTTAATAGAGGCATACAAAATGATCAGGGGGTTGGATAGGGTGGACAGTGAGAGCCTTCTCCCGCGGATGGAAATGGCTGGCACGAGGGGACATAACTTTAAACTGAGGGGTAATAGATATAGGACAGAGGTCAGAGGTAGGTTCTTTACGCAAATAGTAGTGAGGCCGTGGAATGCCCTACCTGCTACAGTAGTGAACTCGCCAACATTGAGGGCATTTAAAAGTTTATTGGATAAACATATGGATGATAATGGCATAGTGTAGGTTAGATGGCTTTTGTTTCGGTGCAACATCGTGGGCCGAAGGGCCTATACTGCGCTGTATTGTTCTATGTTCTAACCCAAGACCTTGTTCAACTCTCCACCCTTTCACAGAGAGAATATCTGTGCATCTGGAGGGTTTGTTTGTTCAAGATTTGATGGGTGTATGATGTTGCTGAAGAACAAAGAACAAAGAAAAGTACAGCACAGGAACAGGCCCTTTGGCCCTCCAAGCCCGTGCTGACCATGCTGCCCGACTAAACTACAATCTTCTCCACTTCCTGGGTCCATATCCCTCTATTCATGTATTTGTCAAGATGCCCCTTAAATGTCACTATCGTCTCTGCTTCCACCACCTCCTCCGGCAGCGAGTTCCAGGCACCCACTACCCTCTGTGTAAAAAAAACTTGCCTCGTACATCTACTCTAAACCTTGCCCTTCGCACCTTAAACCTATGCCCCCTAGTAATTGACCCCTCTACCCTGGGGAAAAGCCTCTGACTATCCATTCTGTCTATGACCCTCATAATTTTGTAGACCTCTATCAGGTCGCCCCTCAACCTCCGTCGTTCCAGTGAGAACAAACCGAGTTTATTCAACCGCTCCTCATAGCTAATGCCCTCCATACCAGGCAACATTCTGGTAAATCTCTTCTGCACCCTCTCTAAAGCCTCCACATCCTTTTGGTAGTGTGGCGACCAGAATTGAACACTATACTCCAAGTGTGGCCTAACGAAGGTTCTATACAGCTGCAACATGACTTGCCAATTCTTATACTCAATGCCCTGGCCAATGAAGGCAAGCATGCTGTATGCCTTCTTGACTACCTTCTCCACCTGTGTTGCCCCTTTCAGTGACCTGTGGACCTGTATACTTAGATCTCTCTGACTTTCAATACTCTTGAGGGTTCTACCATTCACTGTATATTTCCTACCTGCATTAGAACTTCCAAAATGCATTACCTCACATTTGTCCGGATTAAACTCGATCTGCCATCTCTCCGCCCAAGTCTCCAAACAATCTAAACCCTGCTGTCTCCTCTGACAGTCGTCATCGCTATCCGCAATTCCACCAACCTTTGTGTCTTCTGCAAACTTACTAATCAGACCAGTTACATTTTCCTCCAAATCATTTATATGTACTACAAACAGCAAAGGTCCCAGCACTGATCCCTGCGGAACACCACTAGTCACAGCCCTCCAATTAGAAAAGCATCCTTCCATTGCTACTCTCTGCCTTCTATGACCTAGCCAGTTCTGTATCCACCTTGCCAGCTCACCCCTGATCCCGTGTGACTTCAACGTTTGTACTAGTCTACCATGAGGGACCTTGTCAAAGGCCTTCCTGAAGTCCGTATAGACAACATCCACTGCCCTACCTGCATCAATCATCTTTGTGACCTCTTCGAAAAACTCTATCAATTTAGTCAGACACAACCTCCCCTTCACAAAACCGTGCTGCCTCTCACTAATACGTCCATTTGCTTCCAAATGGGAGTAGATCCTGTCGCGAAGAATTCTCTCCAGTAATTTCCCTACCACTGACGTAAGGCTCACCGGCCTGTAGTTCCCTGGATTATCCTTGCTACCCTTCTTTACAGAGGAACAACATTGGCTATTCTCCAGTCCTCCGGGACATCCCCTGATGACAGTGAGGATCCAAAGATTTCTGTCAAGGCCTCAGCAATTTCCTCTCTAGCCTCCTTCAGTATTCTGGGGTAGATCCCATCAGGCCCTGGGGACTTAGCTACCTTAATATTTTTCAAGATCTCCAACACCTCGTCTTTTTGGATCTCAATGTGACCCAGGCTATCTCCACACCCTTCTCCAGACTCAACATCTACCAATTCCTTCTCTTTGGTGAATACTGATGCAAAGTATTCATTTAGTACCTCGTCCAGTTCCTCTGGCTCCACACACATTCCCTTGCCTATCCTTCAGTGGGCCAATCCTTTCCCTGGCTACCCTCTTGCTTTTTATGTACGTGTAAAAAGCCTTGGGATTTTCCTTAACCCTATTTGCCAATGACTTTTCGTGACCCCTTCTAACCCTCCTGACTCCTTGCTTAAGTTCCTTCCTACTTTCCTTATATTCCACACAGGCTTCATCTGTTCCCAGCCTTTTAGTCCTGACAAATGCCTCCTTTTTCTTTTTGACGAGGCCTACAATATCTCTCATTATCCAAGGTTACCGAAAATTGCCGTATTTATCCTTCTTCCTCACAGGAACATGCCGGTCCTGAATTCCTTTCAACTGACACTTGAAAGCCTCCCACATGTCAGATGTTGATTTACCCTCGAACATCCACCCCAATCTAGGTTCTTCAGTTCCCACCTAATATTGTTATAATTAGCCTTCCCCCAATTTAGCACATTCATCCTAGGACCACTCTTATCCTTGTCCACCAGCACTTTAAAACTTACTGAATTGTGGTCACTGTTCCCGAAATGCTCCCCTACTGAAACTTCTACCACCTGGCCGGGCGCATTCCCCAATACCAGGTCCAGTACAGCCCCTTCCCTAGTTGGACTGTCTACATATTGTTTTAAGAAGCCCTCCTGGATGCTCCTTACAAACTCTGCCCCGTCTAAGCCCCTGGCACTAAGTGAGTCCCAGTCAATATTGGGGAAGTTGAAGTCTCCCATCACAACAACCCTGTTTTTACTCTTTTCCACAATCTGTCTACCTATCTGTTCCTCTATCTCCCGCTGGCTGTTGGGAAGCCTGTAGTAAACCCCTAACATTGTGACTGCACCCTTCTTATTCCTGATCTCTACCCATATAGCCTCACTGTCCTCTGAGGTGTCCTCCCGTAGTACAGCTCTGATATTCTCCCTAATCAGTAGCGCAACTCCGCCACCCCATTTACATCCCCCTCTATCCCGCCTGAAACATCTAAATCCTGGAACGTTTAGCTGCCAATCCTGCCCTTCAATCAACCAGGTCTCTAATGGCAACAACATTATAGTTCCAAGTACTAATCCAAGCTCTAAGTTCATCTGCCTTACCCGTAATACTTCTTGCATTAAGACATATGCACTTCAGACCACCAGACCTGCTGTGTTCAGCAACTTCTCCCTGTCTGCTCTGCCTCAGAGCCATACTGGCCCTATTCCCTTGTTCTCCCTCAATGCTCTCACCTTCTGACCTATTGCTCCCATGCCCAGCCCCCTGCCATACTAGTTTAAACCCTCCCGTGTGACACTAGCAAACCTCGCAGCCAGGATATTTATGCCTCTCCAGTTTAGATGCAACCCGTCCTTATATAGGTCACACGCGCCCCTGAAGAGCTCCCAGTGGTCCAGATAACGGAAACCCTCCCTTCTACACCAGCTGTTTAGCCACGTGTTTAGCTGCACTATCTTCCTATTTCTAGCTTCACTGGCATGTGGCACAGGGAGTAATCCCGAGGTTACAACCCTAGAGGTCCTGTCTTTTAACTTTCTGCCTTGCTCCCTGAACTCCTGCTGCAGGACTTCATGCCCCTTCCTGCCTATGTCGTTAGTACCAATATGTACATCAACGTCTGCCTGTTTGCCCTCCTCCTTCAGGATGCCCTCTACCCGTTCGGAGACATCCTGGACCCTGGCACCAGGGAGGCAACATACCATCCTGGAGTCTCTTTCACATCCACAGAAGCGCCTATCTGTGCCCCTGACTATGGAGTCCCCTATTACTATTGCTCTTCTGCGCTTTGACCCTCCCTTCTGAACATCAGAGCCAGCTGTGATGCCACTGCTCTGGCTGCTGTTTTTCCCTGATAGGCTATCCCCCCCGACCATATCCGAAGGGGTATACCTGTTCGAGAGGGGGACAACCACAGGGGATTCCTACACTGACTGCCTGCCCTTTCTGGTGGTCACCCATTTCTCTGCCTGAACCTTTGGTGTGACCACATTTATATAACTGCTATCTATGACGCTTTCCGCCACCTGCATGCTCCTAAGTGCATCCAACTGCTGCTCCAACGGAACCATGCGGTCTGTGAGGAGCTCCAGTTGGGTGCACTTTCTGCAGATGAAGCCATCCGGGACGCTGGAAGCTTCCCGACCTGCCACATCTCACAGTCAGAGCACTGCGCCCCTCTAACTGACACTGTGTCAATTAATTAGTAAATTAAATTAAAAAGTTTTTTTAACACAAGTTACTGTTAACTATATGTTTCCTAGCACTAGATTTCTACTATAAATGTGAAAGCTAAATCCAGTACTCTCCGGTCTCTGGCTTAGATGCCCCTCTAAATTATAATTAAGTAATTATGTTTAATTCGTTTACCAAGCTTGATTTTTTTCAATTTAGTGTAGATTCCCAACCAGCCACACCAGCCAATCAGGTCACAGCTTTTGATGTCACTTCAGTTTTCCCTCCCCCACACACAATTTGAAAAGGTAATAAAAGTAAAAATCACTTACTTACCTTCCGAGGGTCTCAGTTGCTCTCTGGTTCTCTCCCTGCAGATTAAAAGTTACAGGCCAGAAGAAAGAGAGAGAACAAAACAGTAGGGAAAAAGCACCTTCTCCCACTCTGCACCGAATTACCTCACTGCACCAAATTACCAAGTTCCAAATTCCCACTCTGGATGTGTCTCACTCACTCAGGATGTGTCTCCTTCACCTGCACAAAGCTTACTGAGTGTGCTTTCTGTCTGTCTTTTATACAGAACTCAGCTAACCAGGGTGACTCACACTACTTAAATTTCAAAGAGAAGAATACAATGTGCACCTTTGTGCCCCTAAACAGGCCTCAGGTGACTGACAGATAACTGCCTCTCAGCAATTAGGGTGGGGACAGCTTCAGCCAGTCAGACACTAATCTACCACTGCACTTTTAACTGAAAAACAGCAGACTTAGACTTACCACTTACCTTTCTTGATTACCTAACTGCACCAAATTACCAAGTTCCAAATTCACACTCTGGATGTGTCTCACTCAGGCTGTGTCTCTTTGACCTGCGCAAAGCTTACTGAGTGCGTTTTCTTTTTTTAAAAATATTTTTATTAAAGGTTTTTAACAACACAATTTTTTCCCCTTACAAACAATAACTCCTCCCTCCCCCCGTAACAAAATAACGCAAAGTCACCCTGAGCAAGATATATACATGGCAAGATGGTATATTTACATAGCTTTATACACTGGCTCTTGGCCGCAAGTGCCATTTCTCCCCACCCTCCATGCCATCTCCCGCTCGTCCATCCCCTCAAACAATCTCTCGTTCTCCCCTCTTCCCCCCCCCCCCCCCCCCCCAGGGTTGCTGCTGCTGCTGACCGACCTTCCTCTAACGCTCCGCGAGATATTCTAGGAACGGTTGCCACCGTCTGTAGAACCCCTGCGCAGACCCTCTCAAAGCAAACTTAATCCCCTCCAATTTTATGAACCCCGCCATGTCGTTTATCCAGGCCTCCAGGCTAGGGGGCTTCGCCTCCTTCCACAATAGCAAGACCCTTCGCCGGGCTACTAGGGACGCAAAGGCCAGAATGCCGGCCTCTTTCGCCTCCTGCACTCCCGGCTCATCCACTACTCCAAATATTGCTAGTCCCCAGCTTGGCTTGACACGGACTTTCACCACCTGGGATATTACTCCCGCCACTCCTCTCCAGTACCCCTCCAATGCCGGGCATGACCAAAACATATGGACGTGGTTCGCCGGGCTCCCTGAACATCTTTCACATCTATCCTCTACCCCAAAGAACCTACTCAGCCTCGCCCTCGTCAAATGCGCTCTGTGAACCACCTTAAATTGTATTAGACTGAGCCTGGCACACGAGGAGGAGGTATTAACCCTACCCAGGGCGTCAGCCCATAGCCCTTCCTCAATCTCCTCCCCCAGCTCCTCCCATTTACCTTTCAACTCTTCCACTAGCGCTTCCCCCTCTTCTTTCATCTCTTGGTGTATTTCCGACACCTTGCCCTCCCCGACCCATACCCCCGAGATCACCCTATCTTGAACTTCTTGTGCCGGGAGCAACGGAAATTCCCTCACCTGTCGCCTCACAAAAGCCCTCACCTGCATATATCTAAAGGCATTTCCCAGGGGTAACTCAAACTTCTCCTCCAGTGCCCCTAGGCTCGCAAATGTCCCGTCAATGAACAGGTCCCCCATTCTTCTAATCCCCGCCCGATGCCAGCCTTGGAACCCCCTGTCCATCTTCCCCGGGACAAACCGGTGGTTACCCCTGATCGGGGACCACACCGATGCTCCCGTTGCACCCCTGTGCCTTCTCCACGCCCCAGATCCTTAGTGTTGCCGCCACCACCGGGCTTGTGGTGTATTCTGTCGGCGAGAGCGGCAGCGGTGCCGTTACCAACGCCCCCAGGCTCGTTCCTTTACAGGACGCCATCTCCATCCTCTTCCATGCCGCCCCCTCTCCCTCCATGACCCACTTGAGGATCATCGCCACGTTTGCTGCCCAGTAGTAGCTCCCTAGGTTTGGCAAAGCCAACCCTCCTCGGTCCCTATTGCGTTCCAGGAACCCTCTCCTAACCCTCAGGGTCTTATTTGCCCACACAAACCCCATAATACTCCTACCTACTCTCTTGAAAAAGCCCTTGGTGATCACGATGGGGAGGCACTGAAACACAAACAAAAACCTCGGAAGGACCACCATTTTGACCGACTGCACCCTACCCGCCAGCGAGAGCGGGAGCATGTCCCATCTTTTAAAATCCTCCTCCATTTGCTCCACCAACCTCGTCAAATTCAGTTTATGTAGGGCCCCCCATCTCCTGGCTATCTGGATCCCCAGATACCGAAAACTCCTCTCCGCCCTCCTCAGCGGTAGGTCCCCTATCCCTCTTTCTTGGTCCCCTGCCTGTAATACAAAAAGCTCACTCTTCCCTACATTAAGCTTGTGGCCCGAGAACTCCCCAAACTCCTTCAGAGTCTGCATGACCTCCACCATCCCCTCCATTGGGTCCGCCACGTATAGCAGCAGGTCATCCGCGTAGAGCGATATCCGATGCTCTTCTCCCCCGCGGACTATCCCCCTCCATTTATTAGACTCCCTAAGTGATATGGCCAAGTGTTCGATCGCCAATGCAAACAACAGGGGGGACAGGGGGCACCCCTGCCTCGTCCCTCGGTACAGCCGAAAGTACTCCGACCTCCGCCGGTTCGTCACTACACTCGCCACCGGGGCGCTGTAAAGGAGTTTAACCCATCTGATAAACCCTCCCCAGAACCCAAACCTGCGCAATACCTCCCAGAGATACTCCAACTCCACTCGGTCAAAGGCTTTTTCCGCCTCCATAGCTGCCACTATCTCCGTCTCTCCCTCCTCCGATGTCATCATTATCACGTTTAAGAGCCGCCGCACATTGGTATTTAACTGCCTGCCCTTTACGAATCCCGTTTGGTCCTCATGAATCACCCCCGGGACGCAGTCCTCAATCCTGGTGGCCAATACTTTTGCCAATAGCTTAGCATCCACATTGAGGAGCGAAATCGGCCTGTACGATCCACATTGCAGTGGATCCTTGTCTCGCTTTAGAATCAAGGAGATGGTCGCCTCCGACATTGTCTGGGGCAGGGTTCCCTCCTCTTTTGCCTCGTTAAAGGTCCTCACTAGTAGCGGGGCCAGCAGGTCCACATATTTTCTATAGAACTCCACCGGGAACCCGTCCGGCCCCGGGGCCTTCCCCGCCTGCATGCTCCCCAAACCCTTACTCAACTCCTCCAACCCAATTGGTGCCCCCAAACCAACCGCCTCTTGCTCCTCCACCCTCGGGAACATCAGTTGGTCCAGGAATCGTCTCATCCCCCCCCTTTTCCCCCCCCCCCCCCCCCCCCCCGGGGGCTGGGATCTATACAGCTCTTCATAGAAATCCTTGAATACCTTATTTATTTTCGTTGCACTTCGAACCGTGGCTCCCCTTCCATCTTTGATTCCCCCTATTTCCCTCGCTGCCGCCCTCTTACGGAGCTGGTGCGCCAGCATCCAACTAGCCTTTTCCCCGTACT
Organism: Scyliorhinus torazame; assembly: GCF_047496885.1. Lineage (NCBI taxonomy): Eukaryota > Metazoa > Chordata > Chondrichthyes > Carcharhiniformes > Scyliorhinidae > Scyliorhinus > Scyliorhinus torazame. The sequence continues at coordinate 72,044,465 of NC_092724.1, forward strand.
CGTAGGTCGCCCCATGCGCCTTCCTCCACTGTGCCTCCGCCTTGCCCGTGGTCAGCAGGTCAAACTCCGTCTGGAGCCGTCGCCTTTCCCCAAGTAATCTTTCCTCCGGGGCCTCTGCGTATCTCCTGTCCACTCGCAAGATCTCCCCCACTAACCTCTCCCTTTCCATGCCCTCTGTCTTCTCCCTATGAGCCCTGATGGAGATCAGCTCTCCCCTGATCACCGCCTTCAACGCCTCCCATACCACCCCCACTCGCACCTCCCCATTGTCGTTGGCCTCCAAGTACCTTTCGATACACCCCCTCACCTTCCCACACACCACCTCATCAGCCAGCCGTCCCACATCCAGCCGCCACAGCGGGCGTTGGTCCCTCTCCCAGCTCCAGTTCCACCCAGTGCGGGGCATGGTCCGAAACGGCTATAGCCGAATACTCCGTCCCCTCCACCCTCGGGATGAGCGCCCTACCCAGAACAAAGAAATCTATCCGGGAGTAGGCTTTGTGTACATGGGAGAAGAAAGAAAATTCCCTAGCCTGCGGCCTTGCAAACCGCCATGGGTTCACTCCCCCCCCCCCATCTGATCCATAAACCCCCTAAGTACCTTGGCCGCCGCCGGCATCTTTCCAGTCCTTGATCTGGAGCGATCCAGTGCTGGGTCCAGCACTGTATTGAACTCCCCTCCCATTATCAGTCCTCCTACCTCCAAGTCCGGAATGCGCCCCAACATGCGCTTCATAAATCCAGCATCATCCCAGTTCGGGGCGTATACATTTACCAACACCACCCACGTCCCTTGCAACCTCCCACTCACCATCACGTATCTCCCTCCATTATCCGCTACGATAGTCTTGGCCTCAAATGACACATGCTTTCCCACCAGAATTGCCACCCCTCTATTTTTTGCGTCCAATCCCAAGTGAAATACCTGTCCTACCCATCCCTTTCTTAACCTGACCTGGTCCGCCACCTTCAGGTGTGTCTCTTGGAGCATTGCCACGTCTGCCTTCAGTCCCTTCAAGTGCGCAAACACTCGAGCCCTCTTCACCGGCCCATTCAGGCCCCTCACATTCTCCCCCCCCCCCCCCCGCCGACTAGCCATCTCCTTTTCTGGGCCAGCCCCTTGTCCGCGTCTCCCTCACTCTCCAGTCCCCGAACAGGGGGACCCTCGTCCCAACCACCTCTTCTGTGTCCCATTCTCTTTCGGCTAGTGCAGCAGAAACCCTTTTTCCCCCCCCCTCCCTCCTCTCCTCTTCCCCCCTGCTAGAACCCCGTCTAGCTTTTTTGCTCCCCCCATATTCCTCCCGTAAGTCAGCTGACACTTGCTGACCCCGGCTTCCACCGCCATCCCTTTGACCCCCCCGTGTGGGAGTCTCCCAATCAATGTACATTCCTTCGTTCCCCTTCCCGCGCGCGGGAAAGAAAACCCCGCGCTTTCCAGAGCCTGCCGCACCCCCTATGGCGCAGCTCCTGTCGTGGCCTTGTCTCTCGCCCCCAGCCTGTATAGCATTTCCTGCACGTGGTTGACCGCCTATATACAACAACCATCATACTTCAACCCTCAAACACCCCCCCCCCCCCTCCCACACAAACCCTCAATTAGAGTCCAACTTTTCAGTTTATATAAAGGTCCACGCCTCTTTGGACGTTTCAAAGTAGTGGTGTTGGCCGTTATATGTGACCCACAGTCGCGCTGGCTGCAACATTCCAAATTTCACTCCTTTCCGATGCAGCACCACTTTGGCCCGGTTGAAACCCGCTCTCCGCTTAGCGACCTCCGTGCTCCAGTCCGGGTATATTCTGATCTCTGCATTGTCCCACTTTGCTGCTCCGTTCCTTCTTGGCCCATTTCAGGACCCTCTCTCTGTCCGTAAACCGGTGAAATCTCACCACCATCGCCCTTGGCGGCTCATTTGCCTTGGGCTTCCTCGCCAGCACTCGGTGCGCCCCTTCCAGCCCCAGCAATCCCAGGGGGGCCTCCACACCCATCAGCGTCCCGGTCATTGTGCCCGCATATGCCGCGGCATCGGCCCCCTCCACTCCTTCTGGGAGACCCAGGATCCGCAGATTCTTTCTCCTCGACCTGTTCTCCAGGTCTTCGAGTCTTCCCGCCCATGTCTTGTGTAGCGCCTCGTGCCGCTCCACTCTCTCCGCCAGGCCCACGAGCTCGTCGTCGTTCTCACTCACTTTTTCCTGGATCTCCTGGATCTTCACCTCTTGGGCTTTCTAGGTTGCTCCAAGTACTTCAATTATTGCCAGCATAGGCGCCACCATCTCCTTGCGCAGCTCCCCGAAGCAGCACTTGATGAACTCCTGCATCTCCTCTTTGTCTGTGGGCGCCGCCATTTTGCTTTTTTTCTCTCTTCCGCTGCTCCAGGGCCGCTTTTTTCGCCGTTTCGCTGCGGGTCCGGTCCATGCAGGTTAGTAGGGGACCTCTCTCCTTCCTTCCCCATGAGTTGTCTGTATCAAAAGTTCCGTTGGGGCTCCGTTAGCGAGCCCAAAAGTCCGTCTTCGCGGGAGCTGCCGAATCGCCGCAACCGGAAGTCCTGAGTGCGTTTTCTGTCTGTCTTTTATACAGACTTCAGCTGACCATGGTGACTCACACTTCTTAAATTTCTTTCAGATTCCTTTGAAGGTTGTAGGTTTAATGTTGGGTGATAGGGGAATAATCATTTCCAATTCTGCCTTTCTGACGTTTGTTTTTTTGGCTCTAGGTGATGGAATCTACCAGAGTAACTCGCCGTATGAGTACACTGGCACAGCGTTGGGAGGCTGGGATATTCAACAACAATCTGGATGAATGACCTGAAGTTTTATAATTGTGGATTATCTATAGTAATATTCTGAAAAGCACTGCCTGGTGACTAGGAATGAAGTTCTCTCTTGCACTCTGGACTGATTTGACTCTTGAGTATTTGTATATACGATTGTATAGATTACCTGGCTGGGGGTTTGAGTTCAGGCCTAATCAGCAGCCTTCCTTTATTTACGGCCTTAACAAGAGGATGACTCTTGTAGCCACGAATGAGATGGTAGGCTACTGATTGGTGGTGGCCGGCTTTCCTCGCCATTATATCATTGGATCTCAGTTGCCTTTCTTTTGTTGAAATGAATGTATGAGTAAATGCACTGGAAAAGTAGGCTCAAAGGCCTGGATTCCATGATGAAAATTATGAATGAAAATCTTTGTGGATTGTTCTCAACAATTATCAGTTCATTCTTTGCAGCGAAGCAAATTCTTGCTTGTGTGCCATTATTTAAAACAACATCTCATCAATAAATCAGTATCTGTAATAAAGTTCATTTGCTGGACCCATCCGCACTGTTTATGTGTGCAAGTGAGTGAGTGTGCGTGCATGTGATTATCCATCCATCACATCTGTTGTGAGCCTCTATCCACCTTAATTGTAACATTTTTAAGAATCCTAACAAATTTGTTAGTTACAACTTTCCTTTGATCCTTTCCCATGTCAACTCTGCTCCATCACATTATGATTCTCTTAAGTGTCCTCTAAACATGTCCCTCAGAATAGATTCTAGCATTTTGCCTTGGACTGATGTTTGGCTCGCTGACCTACCCAGTTTTTTTTCTCTCCCTTGATTAATTGGTGGGGTTATGTTTACTGATTTCCAGTCTTTGGGAACAGAATCTAAAGAAATCTGGAAGATTAAAACAAATGCATCCATGATCTCTGCAGCTCATTCTTCGAATCTCTTTGCAGGTCATCAGGGCCAGATTTGTTTCCATTAGTACTATTACCTTTTACAGTAATTATGTCTTTACTTGTCCTGATTTCTTATAATCATTGAATCACTACAGTGCAGAATATGGCCGTTCGGCCCGTTGAGTCTGCACTGACCCTCTCTGAAAGAGCACCCTACCGAGGCCAGCTCCCCCGCCCTATCCCTGTAAACCCACCTAACCTTTTTGAACACTTAAGGGGCAATTTAGCATGACCAATTCACCTAACCTGCACATCTGTGGACTGTGGGAGGAAATCCGAGCACCCAGAGGAAACCATCACAGACATGGGGAGAAAGTGCAAACTCCACACAGACAGTGACCCAAGGTCAGTATCGAACCCAGGTCCCTGGTGCTGTGCTAACCACTGTGCCCCCATGCTGCTCCAAGTTCCTTATTTTCCCTAGCTCCTTGCTTCCCCATTATTTCCAGAATGTGTATCGTGCAATAGATACAAATTATTTTTTTATTCATTATTATAATTTCCTCTGCCTCTAACGGGTCCATGTTCACTATTATTAATCTCGTCCCATTTACGTACCTATAGAAATGTTTACAATCTCTTTTTGACTATTGCTACTCTAATTTTCTTCTCAATTAGGAGCAGCAGTAGGCCACTCGTACCTCAAGCCTGTTCCGTCATTCAATAAGATCATTCGGATTTGATTGTGACCTCAAATCCACTCTTTCCCCCCCACCCCCGATAACCTTTCACCCCTTTGTTACTCAAGAATCTATCCAGCTCTGCCTTAAAAATATTCTAAGATTCTGTTTCCACTGCCTTTTGAGAAGGAAAGTTCCAGAGACTCATAATCTTTATTGTCACAAGTAGGCTTACATTAACACTGTAATGAAGTCACTGTGAAAAGCCCCTAGTCACCACATTTCAGTGCCTGTTCGGGTACACAGAGGGAGAATTCCGAATGTCCAAATTACCTAATAGCACGTCTTTCGGGACTTGTGGGAGGAAGCAGGAGCACCCAGAGGAAACCCACGCAGACACGGGGGGGGGGGGGGGGGGGGGGGGGGGAGAGAGGGCAGGCAGACTCCGTACAGACAGTGACCTAAGCCGGGAATCTAACCCGGGACCCTGGAGCTGTGAAGCAACAGTGCTAACCACTGTAACTCTTTGAGAGAAAAAAATTCTTCTCATCTCCATCTTAAATGAATGACCCCCTTATTTTTAAACAGTGACTCCTAGTTCTAGATTCTCCAACAAGAGGAAATGACCTGTCCACATCCACCCTCTCAATACCCCTCAGGATCTTGTGTGTTTCAATCACATCACCTCTTATTCTTCTAAATTCCAGTGGATACAGACCTAGCTTCTCCAACCTTTCCTCATAAGACAACATGCCCATTCCTGGTATTAGTCTAGTAAACCTTCTCTGAACTGTTTCCATGGCATTTACATCTTTCCCTAAATAAAGAAACCAATACTGTCCACAATACTCTGAATGTGGTCTCACCAATGTCCTATATAGCTGAAGCATAACCTCCCTACTTTTGTTTATTGTGAGGAGACTTGAATACAATGTCATTGCATTAGCTTTCCTAATTACTTGCTGTCCCTTTATACTAACCTGTTGTGCTTTGTGCATTAGGACACCCAGATCCCTCTGCACCTCAAGAGCTCTGCAATCTCTCACTATTTACATAATAGGCTGCATCCTCCGTTTCGCCGTCAGCGCACTCACGGCCGCAGATATCCTGGAAACCCCATTAGCCAGCTACCAGGACAGAGGATCCCGTTGCCGGCGGGGGGGGTGCTGCACTAGAAAATGGGTGCGGATGGACAGGGAATCCTGCCCAATATGTTCCTTTTTGACTCTCCCTACCAAAATGGATAAGTTCACATTTTTCCGCATTATATTCCATTTGCCAGATTTTTACCACTCACTTACTCAATCTATGGGCACGATCTATCAGCCAGGTCGCGGGCTGACTGACAGCCTGTATGCCTCGCGCGATCTATCCAGACCACACGAGGTGCGTCATCTGCAGATTTAGGGAGAAATTGCACTTCGTCCCTCATTTAAATCATTAATCTCTTATGTGGGACTTTGTCAAAAAAACAGCTGAAAATCTAACTAAGCCACATCCACTGGCTTCCCTTCATCAACTCTGCTAGTTATATCCTCAAAGAATTCCAGTAGGTTTGTCAGGCATGATTTCCCCTTCACAAATCCATGCTGATTCTGTTAATTCAAAGTTGTTCACAAAGATTTTAGCCAGCTCTTGTAACGGGCGGGGGCGGAGACGGTAGGATAAGGGGAGCGAAGTGGTCTTAGCTGACCGTAGCCAAGCGTACATGGCTGTGCTTGTTCAGATGGGAGAGTTCGCTTGGCTGCCCCGCCACCAGTACAGGTGAAGGCCTGGGAAGGGGGGGGGGACACAATTACATATTTAACGAGCTGAGCAGTGAGACGCTATGCCTCACTTTTGCTGGTTTAAACAATTTTGTTTTTTGTGAACCCACAGTATTTTCAATTATCGTGACAGGTAATTGAATACAAATTATTATGGATACATTAAAGGTAATTAGTTATAATGTGACCAGTTAGTTTAGCATCTGTCATTGGGAAATTGTTAAGAGTCCATTATTTAGGAAGTAATATCAGGACATTTGGAAAGCCAAAGCGCAATCCATCAGAGTCAGCATGGTTTTATGAAGGGTAAATCATGTTTGACTAATTTGCCTGAGTTCTTCGAAGATGTAACAAGCAAAGTGGATAATGGGGATGCTGTAGATGTAGTATATCTGGACTTCCGGCAGGCATTTGATAAGGTGCGGCACAAAAGGTTAATCCACAAGGTAAAGTCACATAGAATTGGGGTAATTTAGAAGACTGGCTAAATAACAGAAGGCTGAAATTCAGGATAAATGGGTCTTTATCTGGTTGGCAAGATGTAACTAGTGGGGTGCCACAGGGTTCAGTCCTCAGGCGCCAACTATTAACAATATATATATTAATGACTTGGATGTAGCGATACAATGTACTATAGCCAAATTTGCAGATGCCACTAAAATAGGTGGGATAGTAAGTTGCAATGAGGAAATAAGAAATTTACAACTGGATGTGGATAGGTTGGGTGAGTTGGCCAAAATTTGGACTTTGGAGTTAACGTGGATAAGTGTGAGGTTATCCATTTTGGTCGGAAAAATTGAAAGGCAACTTATTATCTAAATGGAGAGAAACTTCAAAGTGTTTCGGTGCAGAGGGATCTTCGCTCATGAATCGCAGGAAGCTAGTATTCAGATACAGCAGGTAATGAGGAAGGCAAATGGAATGTTATAAGAACATAACTAGGAGCAGGAGTAGGCCATCTGGCCCTTCGAGCCTGCTCCGCCATTCAATGAGATCATGGCTGATCTTTTGTGGACTCAGCTCCACTTTCCCGCCCGAACACCATAATCCTTTATTCTTGATGTGGAGATGCCGGCATTGGACTGGAGTGAGCACAGTACGAAGTCTTACAACACCAGGTTAAAGTCCAACAGGTTTGTTTCGATGTCACTAGCTTTCGGAGCGCTGCTCCTTCCTCGGGTGACTTTCTTAAAAAGACTATCTATCTTTATCTCGAAAGCATTTAATGAAGGAGCCTCAACTGCTTCACTGGGCAGGAAATTCATAGATTCACAACCCTTTGGGTGAAGAAGTTCCTCCTAAACTCCGTCCTAAATCTACTTCCCCTTATTGTGAGACTATGCGCTCTAGTTCTGCTTTCAGCCGCCAGTGGGAACAACCTGCCCGCATCTATCCCATCTATTCCCTTCATAATTTTATATGTTTCTATAAGATCCCCCTGCATCCTTCTAAATTCAAACAAGTACAGTCCCAATCTACTCAACCTCTCCTCGTAATCCAACTCCCTCAACTCTGGGATTAACCTGGTGAATCTCCTCTGCACACCCTCCAGCACCAGTACGTCCTTTCTCAGGTAAGGAGACCAAAACTGAACACAATACTCCAGGTGTGGCCTCACTAACACCTTATACAATTGCAGCAGAACCACCCTAGTCTTAAGCTCCATCCCTCTTAGCAATAAAGGACAAAACTCTATTTGCCTTCTTAATCACCTGTTCCATCAGTAAATCAACTTTTTGTGACTCATGCACTAGGACACCCAGGTCTCTGCACAGCACCATGTTTTAATATTTTATCATTTAAATAATCCCTTTTGCTGTTATTCCTACCAAAATGGATAACCTCACATTTGTCAACCTTGTATGCATCTGCCAAACCCTAGCCCATTCACTTAACCTATCCAAATCCCTCTGCAGAATTCCAGTATCCTCTGTATTTTTTGCTTTACCACTCATCTTTGTGTCGTCTGCAAACTTGGACACATTGCACTTGGTCCCCAACTCCAAATCATCTATGTAAATTGTGAACAATTGTGGGCCCAACACTGATCCCTGAGGGACTCCACTAGCTACTGATTGCCAACCAGAGAAACACCCATTAATCCCCACTCTTTGCTTTCTATTAATTAACCAATCCTCTATCCACGCTACTACTTTACCCTTAATGCCATGCATCATTATCTTATGGAGCAACCTTTTGTGTAGCACCTTATCAAAAGCATTCTCGAAGTCCAGATATACCACATCCATTGGCTCCCCATTGTCTACCGCATTGGTAATGTCCTCAAAAAATTCCACTAAATTAGTTAGGCACGACCTATCGTTTATGAACGCATGCTGCGTCTGCCCAATGGGACAATTTCCATCCAGATGCCTCGCTATTGGCCTTTATAGCTAAACGGATAGAGTATAAAAGTAGAGAAGTGTTGTACAACTGTACAAGGAAGTGTTGAGACCGTACCTGGAGTTCTGTGCACAGTTTTGGTCCCCTTATTTAAGGAAGGATGTAGTGGCATTGGAGGCAGTTCAGAGGAGGTTGATAGAGATGAGGGGTTTGTCTTATGGAGAGAGATTGAGCAGTTTAGGCCTATACACTCTAAAGTACACAAGAATGAGAGGAGATCTAATTAAGTCATATAAAGTTATTAAAGATATTGACAAAGTAGACAGAGCGGATGCTTCCTCTTGTGGAGCAATCTAGAATGAAAGGTCATAGTTTTAGCATAAGGGGAGCAGATTTAAAACCGAGATGAGGAGAAACTACTTCTCTCAAAGGGTTGTGAATCTGTGGAATTCGCTACCCCAGAGTGCAGTGGATGCCGGGACATTGAGTAAATTCAAGGAGGAGATAGATTTTTAACCAGTAATGGGGTGAAGGGTTATGGAGAACGGGCAGGAAAGTGGAGTTGAGACTGAGAGGAGATCAGCCATGATGGTATTGAATGGCAGAGTGGGCTCGAGGGGCTGAACTGTCTACTCCTGCTCCTAGTACTTATGTTCTTATGACAGGGTTAAATAAGCCTAGTAAGAGAAAAGAAAAACTCAGTTGAAGCATCTGAGCTGCAAAATTGCATTTTTACAAGAAACACCTTTGTCAGACATAGAAAATAGTAAGCTGGACAGTAAACCGGTCTGGGAGCAATGTCCTCACGATCAACGTCACAGTGAAGCAGTCATGATTTGAAAAGTGGTTTGGTTTGGGAGAGGGGATTAACTGAGAAACAATGCAAATAGGTGAAATGCAGGGTCATTATAATGAAGTAATAAAAGTAAACAAAGTAGGGTGAGGCAGGTAAAGTTGGTGGAAGGGAGATAAGTTAATAGTTTTCTTATATAATTTTTTGTAAAAGGAGTAAATAAGGGGCTTAAAGTTAATCATGGCAGAGAGCTCCCACCAGTGCTATGCTCCTCCTGTGCTATGGGTGAAGGGTTTTTATTAGCTCATGAAAGCTTCAGTTATCCCTGGTGACCACGTGTGCAGTGTGTCCACCTGCAGCTACTGGCTAACCACATTTTGGAGCTGGAACTGAGGGTGGATTCAGTGTGAAGGATCCACGATGCTGAGCAAGTCGTGGATAGCACATTCAGTGAGGTGGTCACACCGCAGGTAAAGATTGAGTAGGCAGAAAGGGCATAGGTGACCACCAGGCATTACTCCACAAGTGAGGTAGGGATAAACCAGGAACTACAGGCCCGTCAGTCTAACCTCAGTGGTGGGGAAACTATTGGAAGCAATTCTGAGAGACAGAATTAATCTGGGTTTAGAGAGGCAGGGATTAATCAAGAACAGTGAGCATGGTTTTGTTAAGGGGAGGTCGTGTCTGACCAACTTGACTGAATTTTTCAAAGATGTGAGCAGACGTGTAGATGAGGTAAATACATTTGACACAGTCTGCTTGGAATCAGCAAGGCTTTTGATAAGGTCCCACATGGGCAATTGATGGCAAAGGTAAGAGCCCATGGGATCCAAGGAAATCTGGCAAATTGGATCCAGAATTGTGAGAGTGGCAGGAAGCAGAGGGTGATGATGGTGGAGGGGTGTTTTTCTGCCTAGAGGCCTCTGCCGAGTGGGGTAGCACAGGGATCAGTGTTGGGGCTGTTGCTGTTTGTGGTTTATATAATGTTTTGCAGTCTGACATTGTGGGGCATCAGAGAGGGAGAGAGGCACCTAGAGACATTGTCCACACCCCTGAGGTTAAGTAGAGTTTGAGTTGGTCAATGCTCAAGGGGCAGGAAGGTGTGATTGCAAGGTAGGTATGGGCACCCCAGGACAGAGTGACGGGGAGCCTCAGCCTTTGACCAACAGGTATAAGATAGGTGAACAGGATTGCAGAGTGGACAAACAAATTAACCACAGCACCATGGTGCAGTATGCCATCCAAGATGGGAGTGCAAAACAGAATGTGGAGGGATGGGGGACAATCTAGGTCAGGGGGACAGATACTGTTCACTGCAACCAGGACTGAGATTTCAGAACATCATACTGCCTGCCCAATGCCAGGGTTGAATACATCTCCTCTTGGCTGGAGAAGAACTTGCAATGGGAGGGCGAGGATCCAGTTATCCTGGTTCATGTGTGATCGACAGAACAAGTAGAAATAAGAACGATTGAGGAACAAGAGTCCAAATTAAAAAGCAGAACCTCAAAAGTAATAACCTCTCGGTTGTAACCCAAGCCATACATCAATTGTCATAGGGATAAATAGATCGGAAGGTTAAATGCAAATGCACTGGTGTGGGAGGCAGGGCAGCATGGGGTCACTGGCACCAGGCTTGGGGAATTTCTGTTGAGGCTGCTGCCAGTGTGTGCAGTCACAACAAAAGCTGGGGTGGGAGACGGGGGGTTTAAGGGGGAGGTGGATAGGTGGGAGGCTCCAGGAAAGGGAAAATTAAAAAATAAGACAAATGTCAAGACTCGAGAGTCAGAGCAGTTTGTGGCTTTAGAAACAAAGGCAGACTGGGTCAGGAAGGGTCATCAAAGGGCATTTGTGACTTAAAAAAAATTATTTTGTTTCTAAATTTAGAGTACCCAAAATTTTTCCAATTATGGGGCAATTTAGCGTGGCCAATCCACCTACCCTGCACATCTTTTGGGTTGTGGGGGCGAAACCCACACAAACATGGGGAGAATGTGCAAACTCCACACGGACAGGGACCCAGAGCCGGGATCGAACCTAGAACCTCGGCGCCGTGAGGCAGCAGCAGTAAGCACCGCGCCACCGTGCTGCCCTTGGCATTTGTGACTTAAGGTGGTGTCAGGAAAATTTTATTTAAATAAGTCAAATTTAAAGGTACAAGATATGAATGTGAAGCACTTGCAACAAAATAGATAAATTAACAGATAAACATGCTTTGTTCTAATAGGAATTTAGAGAGTGACCAAGGTTAGCAGCTATTATTAAAGATGATCGCACAGGCCAATTGGAAAAATTCAAGGTAATCGGAGTCAACTTGGTTTTGTGAAAGGGAAATCATATTTAACCACTTAGAACCAGGGGAATTGATAATTGAGAGCAAAAAAATGGCTGCCCTACTAAATACATACTTGGGTTGTGTCTTCACAAAGGAGGACACAAATAATGTACCAGAAATATTGGGGAACGCAGGGTTTAGTGAGAGGGGGGAGCTACAGGAGATCAGTATTAGTAAAAGTCATAACCCCCACAAGGCCATGGGGATATCCTCACTGATCTCCCTGTAAGACTCGTGAAGTATGAGCTTCCCCACATGTTGGCGGAGGCCTGCCATGCTGGGGCTCATAAGAACATGGTATAAAGGCCGGCCCAGACAGGGACCAGCATGTTCGTTGTCCCAATGTGAATTTACTCTGTGTGTGTGTGTGTGTGTGTGTTATATATATATATATAAAATATATATATATACTCGCTGCTTTAGGCAGACTGTAAATAAAACAACATCCACCTTACCGCTCATCTTTCTTGAATCCATTATCAAGGAGCTTATATGAGACCAAATTGCAGTGCACCGCGGTGCCATGTGGCCATTAGAAGCCAGGAGACCCCGCTCCCATGCCCGACCCGAATCGCAACGCCTCACAAGATTATTTTTTTAAAATTCAAATTAAGGGGCAATTTAACGTGGCCAATTCACCTACCCTGCACAATTCTGGGTTGTGGGGGTGAGACCCATGCACACATGGGGAGAATGAACAAACTTCACATGGACAGTAACCCGGGACTGGGATTGAACCCGGGTCCTCGACGCCGTGAGGCAGCAGCGCTAACCACTGTGCTGCTGTGCTGCCAGTTTTAATACTTCTAACTTTTCCTGGGCAACTATTCTGCTAAGTGAGCTGGAACCATTTGTGGTTTCTCACTTCTTTATTTCTGTCATCCTGAAGCATTTTCAATTCATCTCACTTATGCCTCAAGCTTTGGCTCATTCTGCGTCGATATCTACACTCGGTAAGTATTTTGGGGTGATTAAATTAGTGGGAGCAGGTGGATTCTTGTTGGGGGCAAACACTCAGCAGGCAACCGTTAGGTTCTTCAGCTCCCCAGGTTATGGACTTTGGCAGGAAGAATAGAAAAGCAGAATATTATTTAAATGGAGAGAGATTGCAGAAAGCTACCGTACAGAGAGATCTGGGTGTACATGGGTACGAGTCACAAAATATTAGCTGCAGAATAGAATTAGGAAGGAAAATGGGATGTCAGGCTCTGTTACAAAAGGGATGGATAATAAAATTAGGGAGGACTTGCTACAATTGTACAGAGTGATGGCGAGGCCACGCCTTGAGCGCTATGCATGGATTTACTCGTCTTATTTACAGAAGGATATATTTGCATTGGAAGCAGTTAAGAGAAGGTTCACTGACCTTGGGTCACTGCCTGTGTGGAGTCTGCACATTCTCCCTGCGTGGGTTTCCTCCAGATGCTCCGGTTTCCTCCCACAGTCCAAATATGTGCAGGTTAGGTGGATTGGCCTTGCTAAATTGACCCTTAGTGTCCAACGGTTGACTGGGGTTATGGGGATCGGGGGGGGGGGGGAGGGGGGGGGGGGAGAGTAGACCGAGGTAGGGTGCTCTTTCAGAAGGTCAGTGCAGACTCGGTGGGCCGAATAGCCTCCTTCTGCAGGTAGGGATTCTGTGATTCTATGGGCTGTCAAGTGGCAAGTAACATTCGCGCCACTGAAGTGCCAGGCAATGACCATCTCCAACAAGGATCTAACCATCGACCCTTGACATTCAATGGTATTAGCATCACTGAATCCTGGGAGTTTTCATTGACCAGAAACTGAATTAGGCTAGCCATATAAATACTGTGACTGCACGAGCAGGTCAGAGGTTAGGAATCTGCAGGGAATATATCACCTCCTGACTCCCCAAAGCCTGACCACCACCTACAATGCACAAGTCAGGAGCGTGGTTGGGCTCGAACCAATTCTATAGAGACTTCCAGTTTAACGGAACAAGGGATTTTTTGCTAACACGTCAAGGTAAACTATACACAGGCACAGATCAGTAAACAGGTCTTCACTCTCTGGTCGGGGGTCCACACTGCCCGTGCTTTTTCCCCATTGGTCAGGGTTCACACGCTCCCGCACGATAGGCCCCAAGTCGATCATGTGGACCTCGATGGCTCGCCCCTGATAAAGGGGCCACGCTACCACATCCCTCTCCCCTGAGGTCCCTCAATGACATATTTACAGAACAGGTTATGTGCAATAACTATATACAATTAAAAAGGTTGAGAAACACAAGGAGGGAGCGTCCATAACAGTTCATCACAATGTCAATCGGTTGCGGAACTGCCAGGGTCTCAAAGACCATTTTAGTCCCCCAACCTGCTCCTCCAATGTTATCATCCTTGGCAGATTCAACCAGCATACCAGGGTGATCCGCTAACCCTTCAGTTCCATCCTGAGTCATCAATGGGGCCTCCTCAGAATTCCTAGATACCGCCTCTTCTGGCTCAACCATAGGAGCACTGGTGCTGTTTGCTGGCTCAAAATGTTCCAAGTTTGGGGTTATGGTTCCTTGGCCCCCTCACGTGATCAATGTGCTTCTGCACTGTCTTTCCATTCAGATCCACCACGTAAGAGACTGGCTTTGATACAATTCTACCTGGTGGCCAAAATGGGGCAGAGGCAAAGTTCTTGATGAGGACCAGGTCGACCACTTGAAATGACCTGTCCCCTTTGTGGAAAACGTGCAGTTTCCTCTGGGAGGCCTGCCGTGCCTCCACATTTCCCGCCAGATTTGGGAAAACTATGTCCAATCAGGTCTGGAGGCTATGGCCCAAGAATAATTCCCCCGGTGTGAAATCTGTAGTGGCAGACGGGGCCATGTTACAAGATAGAGGAAATTTGGCCCGTGCCTTTGTCAGACACTGTTACTCTGGGTAGGCCATGAGTGGCAAACTCCACAAGAGGGCCTCTACTGTGGCCGTCGAGGTTATTGTCCCCATCTCTTGGATGTCCAACCATTCTGAGTGGGCATCGACCATGACAAGGATCATTTTGCCCAAGAAAGGGCTTGCGAAGTCTACATGTACCATCGTCCATGGACAGCCAGGACATTCCCAGGGGTGGAAGATGGCTGGGGGTGGCAATATCTGCTGTCCCTGGCAGGGGTCGCACCAAGCGTTCAATATCCATATCTATGCCGGGCCACCGAATGTAGCTTTGAGCGAGTATTTTAATTTCTGTTTGGCTTGGATGGGCAATTCTTGCAACAAAGGCTCCCCAGCTGGGGGTGGTACCACCACTCGGGAACCCCAGAGTATGACTCCTTCCTCACAACCGAGTTTGTCTTTGAGAGTAAAGTAAGGTCTTAACTGATCAGATTTATCATGGTGCCACCCAGTTAAGATCATGCGCTTCACTTTGGGCAGAACTGCGTCGCGTTGTGTCAAATTCTTTATGTGACCTGACGATACTGGCAAGGTGTCAAGAAGATTCAGTGTCAGGATGATTTCTTGAGGCACCCGCGGTGGCGCCACGTTCTTTGGAAGTGGGAGCCTGCCCGGCGCATCAGCATTTGAAATTTGTGTGCCGAGCGGCCCTAGCCTATACTAAAAGATGTAATCGTAGGCTGCCAGTGACAAGGCATATCATTGTCATAGAATACAGTGCAGAAGGAGGCCATTCAACCCCTCGGGTCTGTACCGACCTCCCAAAAGAGTGCCCTACCTAAGCCCACTTCCTTGCCTATCCACATAATCGCTGCACATTGATCATGGCCAATCCACCTAACCAGCACATCTTTGAACTGTGGGAGGAAACCGGAGCACCCGGAGGAAACCCACACAGACACGGAGAGATCGTGCAAACTCCACAGACAGTCACCCAAGGTCAGAATTGAACCCGGGTCCCTGCCGCTGTAAATCAACAGTGCTAACCACTGTGACACCTTACTCGGGTGGAGGTCATTAGAGGCGCCGATAGGCTTGTCTTCACAAAGGAGCCCCAACAGAGGCTTGTGGTCCGTTATTATTCTGAAGTGGCGCCCATAGACATACTGGTGAAATTTCTTGACGCCGTAGATTATAGCGTGGCCTTCTCTCTTGATCTGTGCGTATTTCCGCTCGGCATCGGAGAGAATTCTTGAGGTGAAAGCGATGGGCCTTTTTGAGCCGCCTTCCATTCTATGGGGTAGGGCTGCCCCTGTTCCATATGGCGATGCATCGTGGGTCAGGATGATTGGTTACCCCGGGTCAAAGTGAACCAATAGATTTGATGACTGTTTGAAATGATGGAAGGGCTGCTCCTGTGGTTCCTTCCACTGCCAACACTGGTGTTGCCTTAAGAGCAAATGTAGTGGCATGAACATCATTGCTAGGTTGGAATAAAACAACTATAGCAATTTACCATCCCTAAGAAAAACTTTGATTCTGCCATGTCCTTAGGTGCCAGGACTTCTCTTATGGCTCTCACCTTGTTTTCAAGTGGATGCAGGTCTTTTGAGTCCACTTTGAACCGTGGCTATGTAGCCTCACTGGTTTAGAATGTGCACTTCTCTCACTTCAATCAGATTCCAGCATTGCTAAATCTTCTCAGCACCTCTTCTAGGCTTCTTAAATGCTCCTCATGTGATTCTCTTGTCATTAAAACGTCATCCAGGTGAACCGCAACCTTAGGGATGTCCTGGAGAAGATTCTTCATTGCGCGTGGGAATATTAATATAGAATGTAGGAGCAGAAGGAGGCCTTTCAGCCCTTCGAGCCTGCTCCACCATTCATTATGATCATGGCTGTTCATCCAACTCAATAGCTTAATCCCGCTTTCCCCTCATATCGTTTGATCCCGTTCGCCTTAAGTGCTATATCTAATTGTTTCTTGAAAACATGCAGTTTTGGCCTCAACTACTTCCTGTGGTAATGAATTCCACAGGACAACCAGTCTCTAGGTGCAGACATTTCTCCTCACCTCTGTCCTAAATGGTCTACCCCGCATCATCAGACTGTGACCCCTGGTTCTGGAGACACCCACCATCAAGAACAACCTTCCTGCATCTACCCTGTCTAATCCTGTTGGAATTTTAAAGGTTTCTTTGAGAACCCCCCTCATTCTTCTGAACTCCAGCAAATACAATCCTAACCGATTCAATCTCTCCTCATACGTCAGTCCCACCATCCCAGGAATCAGTCTGGTAAACCTTCTCTGCACTCCCTCCAGAGCAAGAACGTCCTTCCTCAGATAAAGAGACCAAAACTGCACACAATATTCCAGGTGTGGCCTCACCAAGGCCCTGTATAATTACAGCAAGACATCCCCGCTCCTGTACTCAAATCCTCTCGCTATGAAGGCCAACATACCATTTGACCTTTTTACCGCCTGCTGTACCTGCATGCTAACCTTCAATAACTGGTGTATGAGGACATCCAAGTCTTGTTGCAAATTCCCCTCTTCTAATTTATGGCCAGGCAGGTAATAGTCTGTTTCCTCATTTTTGCTCCCAAGGTAGATAGCCTCACATTTCTCCAATTCATACTGCATCTGCCATTCATTTGCCCACTCACTCAACTTGTCCAAATCACACTGAAGGATCTCTGCATCCTCCTAACAGCTCACTCTCCCACACAACTTGGTGTCATCTGCAAATTTGGAGACATTCCTTCATCTAAATCATTAATATATATTGTGACTAGCTGGGGTCCTCGCACCGATCCCTGCAGTACCACATTAGTCACTGCCTGCCAATTTGAAAAAGACCCGTTAATTCCTACTCTTTGTTTCCTGTCTGCCAACCAGTTTTCTATCCGTCTTAATAAGAACAAAGAACAAAGAAAATTACAGCACAGGAACAGGCCCTTTGGCCCTCCCAGCCTGCGCCGATCCAGATTCTTCATCTAAACCTGTCTTCTTTTTTCCAAGGATCTACTTCCCTCTGTTCCCTGCCCATTCATATATCTGTCTAGATGTATCTTAAATGATGCTATCGTGCCCACCTCTACCACCTCCGCTGGCAAAGCGTTCCAGGCACCCACCATCCTCTACATAAAAGACTTTCCACGCACATCACCCTTAAACTTTCCCCTTCTCACCTTGAAATCGTGACCCCTTGTAGTTGACACCCCCACTCTTGGAAAAAGCTTGTTGCTACCCACCCTGTCCATACCTCTCATAATTTTGTAGACCTCAATCACGTCCCCCCTCAACCTCCATCTTTCCAATGAAAACAATCCTAACCTACTCAACCTTTCTTCATAGCTAACACCCTCCATACCAGGCAACATCCTGGTGAACCTCCTCTGTACCGTCTCTAAAGCATCCACATCCTTCTGGTAATGTGGCGACCCGAACTGCACTCAGTATTCCAAATGTGGCCTAACCAAAGTCCTATACAACTGTAACATGACCTGCCGAATCTTGAACTCACCCCGTCCGTTGAAGGCAAGCATGCTGTATGCCTTCTTGACCACTCTATCGACCTGCGTTGCCACCTTCAGGGTACAATGGACCTGAACTCCCAGATCTCTCTGTACATCAATTTTCCCCAGGACTCTTCCATTGAGCATATAGTCCGCTCTTGAATTAGATCTTCCAAAATGCATCGCCTTGCATTTGTCTGGATTGAACTCCATTTGCCTTTTCTCTGCCCAACTCTCCAATCTATCTATATTTTGCTACATTCTCTGACAGTCCTCCTCGCTATCTGCAACTCCACCAATCTTAGTATATCTGCAAACTTGCTAATCAGACCACCTATACCTTCGTCCAGATCATTTATGTATATCACAAACAACAGTGGTCCGAGCAAGGATCCCTGTGGAACACCACTAGTCACCTTTCTCCATTTTGAGACACTCCCTTCCACCACTACTCTCTGTCTCCTGTTGCCCAGCCAGTTCTTTAGCCATCTAGCTAGTACACCCTGAACCCCATATGACTTCACTTTTTCCATCAACCTTCCATGGGAAACGTTATCAAACGCCTTACTGAAGTCCATGTATATGACTTCTACAGCCCTTCCCTCATCAATTAACTTTGTCACTTCCTCAAAGAATTCTATTAGGTTTGTAAGACATGACCTTCCCTGCACAAAACCATGCTGTCTATCACTGATAAATCTATTTTCTTCCAAATGTGAATAGATCCTATCCCTCAGTATCTTCTCCAACAGTTTGCCTACCACTGACGTCAAGCTCATAGGTCTATAATTCCCTGGATTATCCCTGCTACCCTTCTTAAACAAAGGGACAACATTAGCAGTTCTCCAGTCCTCCGGGATCTCACCCGTGCTCAAGGATGCTGCAAAGATATCTGTTAAGGCCCCAGCTATTTTGTCCCTCGCTTCCCTCAGTAACCCGGGATAGATCCCATCCGGACCTGGGGACTTGTCCACCTTAATGCCTTTCAGAATACGCAAAACTTCCCCCTTCCTTATGCCGACTTGACCTAGAGTATTTAAACATCCATCCCTAGCCTCAACATCCGTCACGTCCCTCTCCTTGGTGAATACCGATGCAAAGTACTCATTAAGAATCTCACCCATTTCCTCTGACTCCACGCTAAACTCCTTCCTTTGTCTTTGAGTGGGCCAATCCTTTCTCTAGTTACCCTCTTGCTCCTTATATACGAATAAAAGGCTTTGGGACTTTCCTTAACCCTGTTAGCCAAAGATATTTCATGACCCGTTTTAGCCCTCTTTATTGCGCGTTTGAGATTTGTCCGACTTTCCCGATATTCCTCCAAAGCTTCATCAGTTTTAAGTCGCCTAGATCTTATGTATTCTTCTTTTTTCATCTTAGCGAGTCTCACAATTCCACCCGTCATCCATGGTTCCCTAATCTTGCCATTTCTATCCCTCATTTTCACAGGGACATGTCTGTCCTGCACTCTAATCAATCTTTCCTTGAAAGACTCCCACATTTCAAATGTGGATTTACCCTTACACAGCTGCTCCCAATCCACATTCCCTAGCTCTGCCGAATTTTGTTATACTTGGCCTTTCCCCAATTTAGCACTCTTCCTTTAGGACCACTCTCGTCTTTGTCCATGAGTATTCTAAAACTTACGGAATTGTGATCGCTATTCCCAAAGTAATCATCGACTGAAACTTCAACCACCTGGCCGGGATCATTCCCCAATACCAGGTCCAGTATGGCACCTTCCCGAGTTGGACTATTTACATACTGCTCTAAAAAACTCTCCTTACAAATTCTGCTCCATCTACGCCTCCAACACTACATGAGTCCCATTCAATGTTGGGGAAGTTAAAATCTCCCATCACGACCACCCTATTGCTCCTACATTTTTCTATAATCTGTCTACATATTTGTACCTCTACTTCACGTTTGCTTTTGGGAGGCCTGTAGTAAAGTCCCAACAGTGTTACTGCACCCTTCCTATTTCTTAGCTCTACCCATATTGCCTCAGTGCTCGAATCCTCCATCGTGCCCTCCTTAATCACAGCTGTGATATCATCTCTGACCAGTAATGCAACTCCTCCACCCCTTTAACTCTCTCTCTAACCCTCCTGAAGCATCTATACCCTGGGATATTTAGTTGCCAGTCTTGCCCTTCCCTCAACCACGTCTCCGTAATACCAATAACATCATATTCCCAGGTACTAATCCAAGCCCTAAGTTCATCTGCCTTACCTGCTACACTTCTCGCATTGAAACAATTGCACCTCAGACCACCTGTCCCTTTGCGTTCATCATCTCTTCCCTGTCTACTCTTCCCCTTCATCACATTGAGTTTATTATCTAGTACCTTACTGGCCTTAGTTGCTGCCTCTTTACTGACCTCTAGCTTTCTAATCTGGTTCCCATCCCCCTGCCACATTAGTTTAAAACCTTCCCAACTGTGTTAGCAAAAGCACCACCTAGGACATTGGTTCCAGTCCTGCCCAGGTGTAGACCATCCGATTTGTAATGGTCCCACCGCCCCCAGAACCGGTTCCAATATCCCAAAAATCTGAACCCCTCCCTCCTGCACCATCTCTCAAGCCACATATTCATTCTGACTATTCTTGAATTTCTACTCTTTTCAAAAAAAAATGTTTTTAAATTGAATTTCTACTCTGACTGTCTCGTGGCACTGGTAGCAATCCTGACATTACTACCTTTGAGGTCCTACTTTTTAACTTATCTCCTAACTCCCTAAATTCTGATTGTAGGACCTCATCCCGTTTTTTACCTATATCTTTGGTGCCTATATGCACCATGACAACTGGCTGTTCACCCTCCCCCTTCAGCATGGCCTGCAGCCGATCTGAGACATCCTTGACCCGTGCACCTGTTGCATACCATTCGGGAGTCTCGTTTTCGACCACAGAAACGCCTGTCTACTCCCCTTACGATTGAATCCCCTATGACTATAGCCCTGCCAGTCTTTTTCTCGCCCTTCTGTGCAGCAGAGCCAGCCACAGTGCCGTGAGCCTGGCTACTACTGCCTTCCCCTGGTGAGTCATCTCCCCCAACAGTATCCAAAACGGTTTAGCTGTTTTGGAGGGAGATGACCGCAGGGGACCGCCTTCCTGCTCTTTCTCTGCCTTTTGATCACCCATTCCCTGTCTCCCTCACCAATCGTAATCTGCGGCGTGACCAACTCGCTAAAGGTGCTATCCACGCCCTCCTCAGCATCGCGGATGCTCCAAGGTGAGTCCATCCGCAGCTCCAGAGCCATCATGCGGTCTCACAGGAGCTGCAGCGAGACACAATTCCCGCACATGAAGGAGTCAGGGGCATCGGCCGCGTCCCTGAACTCCCACATTGAGCACGAGGAGCATAACATGGGTCAGGATCTCCTGCCATTTTTACACTTTACCTTAACTGATTACAAATATAATATAAAATAATGAATAAGTGAAAGGAATAAAGATTTTACTTACCAATCAGAATACTTACCAATACACGAAGAGTTAAATTTCTCCCAGCTACTGCTCATTGGAGCACTTTCCTTACCAGCCAATCAGATCACTGCTTTGTTGTGATGTCACTCTTCAAGGTAAGTTTTTAAAGAGGAAAACTTACCTTCCCGACAGACCCCTGGCCACTGCTCCCACCGAAAATCTGAAGGCCACTTCTCCGGCAGCTCTCCTCGCGCTCTTTTATCCTGTGTCCCCACAGCTCTCCTCGCGCTCTTTCACTGAGTCTCCGCCGCTCTCCTCGCACTCTTTCTCTGAGTCTCCGCCGCTCTCCTCGCACTCTTTCACTGAGTCTCCGCCGCTCTCCTCGCACTCTTTCTCTGAGTCTCCGCCGCTCTCCTCGCGCTCTTTCACTGTGTCCCCGCCGCTCTCCTCGCGCTCTTTCACAGAGTCTCCGCCGCTCTCCTCGCGCTCTTTCACTGAGTCTCTGCCGCTCTCCTCGCACTCTTTCTCTGAGTCTCCGCCGTTCTCCTCGCACTCTTTCACTGAGTCTCCGCCACTCTCCTCGCACTCTTTCTCTGAGTCTCCGCCGCTCTCCTCGCACTCTTTCTCTGTGTCCCCGCCGCTCTCCTCGCGCTCTTTCTCTGAGTCTCCGCCGCTCTCCTCCCACTCTTTCTCTGAGTCTCCGCCGCTCTCCTCGCACTCTTTCTCTGAGTCTCCTCCGCTCTCCTCGCGCTCTTTCACTGAGTCTCCGCCGTGCTCCTCGCGCTCTTTCGCTGAGTCCCCGCCGCTCTCCTCGCGCTCTTTCACTGAGTCTCCTCCGCTCTCCTCGCGCTCTTTCACTGAGTCTCCGCCGTGCTCCTCGCGCTCTTTCGCTGAGTCCCCGCCGCTCTCCTCGCGCTCTTTCACTGAGTCTCCGCCGCTCTCCTCACGCTCTTTCACTGGGTCTCCGCCGCTCTCCTCGCGCTCTTTCACTGAGTCTCCGCCGCTCTCCTCGCGCTCTTTCACTGCAGGCTGTGACATCACAGTTCAACTTCTTTACACTTCTACCTGCCCTCGAGTCTCCCTCCTGATCTTTACTCAGCTGGGATCCTTTTAGTGATTGTCTTTTTCCCCGCAACAGCCAGATTTTCCCCGCAACCGCCAATCAGCAGCTCAGCAGTCAAATCCCAGGGCAGTATGTGGTGCAGTCGATAGCACTGCTGTCTCACAACTCAGAGGACCCGGGTTTGAACCCGGCCCCAGGTCACTGTCCGTGGGGAATTTGCACATTCTTCCCGTATATGCATCTCATCCCGTATATATCTCATCCCCACAACCACAAAAATGTGCAGGGTAGGTGGATTGGCCATGCTAAATTGCCCCTTAATTGGAAAAAAAGCAAATTGGGTACTCTAAACATTTTTTTTTAAACTAATCCCATGTGTTTTAATTTTACATACTAATGTCTTTTGCAAGACTTTGTCAAATGCCCCTAGAAGTCCAAATATACCACATCCACTGGCTTACCCTCGTCAACTTGACTAGTTACATCCTCGAAGAATTCCATTGGATTTGTCAAGCATGATTTCCCCTTCATAAATCCATATTGACTCTGTCCGATCCTGCCACTATTTTCTAAATGCATGCTATAAAATATTTGATAATGCATTCTCGAAATTCCCCCACTATCGATGTCAGCCTTACCGGTCCATAATTCCATTTTCTCTCCCTCCCTTTTTAAACAGTGGAGTAACATTAGCTACCCTCCAACCTGCAGGAACTGTTCCAGTCTATAGAATCCAGTCTATAGGCCAACAAGAGGCGAGGCCACGTTGGATTTGGTTTTGGGTAATGAACCAGGCCAGGTGTTGGATTTGGAGGTAGGAGAGCACTTTGGGGACAGTGACCACAATTCGGTGACGTTTACGTTAATGATGGAAAGGGATAAGTATACACCGCAGGGCAAGAGTTATAGCTGGGGGAAGGGCAATTATGATGCCATTAGACGTGACTTGGGGGGGATAAGGTGGAGAAGTAGGCTACAAGTGTTGGGCACACTGGATAAGTGGGGCTTGTTCAAGGATCAGCTACTGCGTGTTCTTGATAAGTATGTACCGGTCAGGCAGGGAGGAAGGCGTCGAGCGAGGGAACCGTGGTTTACCAAGGAAGTGGAATCTCTTGTTAAGAGGAAGAAGGAGGCCTATGTGAAGATGAGGTGTGAAGTTTCAGTTGGGGCGATGGATAGTTACAAGGTAGCGTGGAAGGATCTAAAGAGAGAGCTAAGACGAGCAAGGAGGGGACATGAGAAGTATTTGGCAGGAAGGATCAAGGAAAACCCAAAAGCTTTCTATAGGTATGTCAGGAATAAGCGAATGACTAGGGAAAGAGTAGGACCAATCAAGGACAGGGATGGGAAATTGTGTGTGGAGTCTGAAGAGATAGGCGAGATACTAAATTAATATTTTTCGTCAGTATTCACTCAGGAAAAAGATAATGTTGTGGAGGAGAATGCTGAGCCCCAGGCTAATAGAATAGATGGCATTGAGGTACGTAGGGAAGAGGTGTTGGCAATTCTGGACAGGCTTAAAATAGATAAGTCCCCGGGACCTGATGGGATTTATCCTAGGATTCTCTGGGAGGCCAGGGAAGAGATTGCTGGACCTTTGGCTTTGATTTTTATGTCATCATTGGCTACAGGAATAGTGCCAGAGGACTGGAGGACAGCAAATGTGGTCCCTTTGTTCAAAAAGGGGAGCAGAGACAACCCCGGCAACTATAGACCGGTGAGCCTCACGTCTGTAGTGGATAAAGTCTTGGAGAGGATTATAAGAGACAAGATTTATAATCATCTATATAGGAATAATATGATCAGGGATAGTCAGCATGGCTTTGTGAAGGGTAGGTCATGCCTCACAAACCTTATTGAGTTCTTTGAGAAGGTGACTGAACAGGTAGATGAGGGTAGAGCAGTTGATGTGGTGTATATGGATTTCAGCAAAGCGTTTGATAAGGTTCCCCACGGTAAGCTATTGCAAAAAATACAGAGGCTGGGGATTGAGGGTGATTTAGAGATGTGGATCAGAAATTGGCTAGCTGAAAGAAGACAGAGGGTGGTGGTTGATGGGAAATGTTCAGAATGGAGTACAGTCACAAGTGGCGTACCACAAGGATCTGTTCTGGGGCCGTTGCTGTTTGTCATTTTTATCAATGACCTAGAGGAAGGCGCAGAAGGGTGGGTGAGTAAATTTGCAGACGATACTAACGTCGGTGGTGTTGTCGATAGTGTGGAAGGATGTAGCAGGTTACAGAGGGATATAGATAAGCTGCAGAGCTGGGCTGAGAGGTGGCAAATGGAGTTTAATGTAGAGAAGTGTGAGGTGATTCACTTTGGAAGGAATAACAGGAATGCGGAATATTTGGCTAATGGTAAAGTTCTTGAAAGTGTGGATGAGCAGAGGGATCTAGGTGTCCATGTACATAGATCCCTGAAAGTTGCCACCCAGGTTGATAGGGTTGTGAAGAAGGCCTATGGAGTGTTGGCCTTTATTGGTAGAGGGATTGAGTTCCGGAGTCGGGAGGTCATGTTGCAGCTGTACAGAACTCTGGTATGGCCGCATTTGGAGTATTGCTTACAGTTCTGGGCACCGCATTATAGGAAGGAAGTTTTGGAGCGGGTGCAGAGGAGATTTACCAGGATGTTGCCTGGTATGGAGGGAAAATCTTATGAGGAAAGGCTGATGGACTTGAGGTTGTTTTCGTTGGAGAGAAGAAGGTTAAGAGGAGACTTAATAGAGGCATACAAAATGATCAGGGGGTTGGATAGGGTGGACAGTGAGAGCCTTCTCCCGCGGATGAAAATGGCTGGCACGAGGGGACATAGCTTTAAACTGAGGGGTAATAGATATAGGACAGAGGTCAGAGGTAGGTTCTTTACGCAAAGAGTAGTGAGGCCGTGGAATGCCCTACCTGCTACAGTAGTGAACTCGCCAACATTGAGGGCATTTAAAAGTTTATTGGATAAACATATGGATGATAATGGCATAGTGTAGGTTAGATGGCTTTTGTTTTGGTGCAACATCGTGGGCCGAAGGGCCTGTACTGCGCTGTATTGTTCTATGTTCTATGCTCTAATCCTTAAAGATGATCACCAATGCATCCATTATTTCTAGAACCATTTAAGTATTCTGGGATGTAGATTATCAGGCCCTGGGTTTTATCAGCCTTCAATCCCATCATTTCCCCAACATCATTTTTCTACTAATATTGATCGCCATCAGTTCCTCCCTCTTGTTTCTGATTTGTGTCCTCATTTGTGAAGACAGAACCAAAGTGTGTGTTTAGTTGCTCAGCCATTTCTTTGTCCCCCATTATACATGCCCTTGTTTCTATAAGGGACCTACATTTAGTCTTCACCAATCTTTTTCTATTCGAGAGAAACTTTGACAGTCTGCCTTTACGTTCCCTACAAGCTTACTCTCGTACTCTATTTTCCTTTTCTTAATCAATCCCTTGGGCCTTCTTTGCTGAATTCTAAACTGTTCCCAATCCTCAGACCTGTTGTTTTTCTGGGCCAAATTGCATTTGTATGTTTAACATACTGATAAATTCCTTAGATCGAATGCTGTCTCCAATTTCGCTTGTAAGCCATGGGTTGGCCACCTTTCCCATTTTACTTTTGTGCCAGACAGGAATAAGTGTTGCAGTTCCCCCATGTGCTCCTTGAATGTTTGCCATTGCCTATCCACCATCACCCCTTTTGTAACGTTTCCCCAGTCGATCAAAGCTAACTCACACCTCATATCATCGTAGTTTCCTTTATTAAGATTCAGGACCCGAGTCTCAGAATCAACTACGTCATTCTCCAACTTGATGAAAAATGTTATCACATTATGGCCGCTCACCCCAAGGGGTCTCACACAACTAGATTGCCAATGATTCTGTTCTCATTACAGAATACCCAGTCTAGGATGACTTATTCTCTAGTAGGTTCCTCAACGTATTGGTTCCTGAAAACCATCCCATATACACTCCAGGAATTCCTCTGCTACGATATTGTGGCTAATTTGATTTGCCCAATCTATATGCAGATTAATACTACACTAGCTGAGGAGATTCCAAATGGTAATCTGGTGTATTGAAACAGGCCTATAAGCGTGTTCATTGTCATAAACTTTCAGGAATCTTCACCTAGTTCTAGATGCAAATCGGCATGACTGAGGTCAAGCTTGGTGTATGTGAAGCTCCTTTCCAATTTTACATAATAATAATGATATAATAATAATAATCTTTATTATTGTCACAAGTAGGCTTACATTGACACTGCAATGAAGTTACTGTGAAAATCCCCTCGTCGCCACACTACGGCGCCTGTTCGGGTACACGGAGCGAGAATTCAGAATGTCTAATTCACATAACAAGCACGTCTTTCGGGTCTTGTTGAAGGAAACCGGAGCACCCGGAGGAAACCCACGCAGACACAGGGAGAACGTGCAGACGCTGCACAGTGTCCCAAGCCTAATCGAACGTGGGACTCTGGCGCTATGAAGCAATAGTGCTAACCACTGTGCTACTGTGCCCCCAATAAAGGTCTTTAATTCGTGGAATTGGGTAATTATCAAATCGGGCTGTCTGGTTTATTGTAAGCTTGTAATTTCCACATACCCTAACTGAGTGCTCTCATTTCAACACCGGGATGATGGAGACTGCCCAGTCAGAAAACTGCACGGGTCTGATAATTCCCAGTTCTTCCAGGCATTTAAGTTTTGCTTCCACTTTTTTGTGCAAGGTATAAGGGGAAGGCGCAGAAGGGTGGGTGAGTAAATTTGCAGACGATACTAACGTCGGTGGTGTTGTCGATAGTGTGGAAGGATGTAGCAGGTTACAGAGGGATATAGATAAGCTGCAGAGCTGGGCTGAGAGGTGGCAAATGGAGTTTAATGTAGAGAAGTGTGAGGTGATTCACTTTGGAAGGAATAACAGGAATGCGGAATATTTGGCTAATGGTAAAGTTCTTGAAAGTGTGGATGAGCAGAGGGATCTAGGTGTCCATGTACATAGATCCCTGAAAGTTGCCACCCAGGTTGATAGGGTTGTGAAGAAGGCCTATGGAGTGTTGGCCTTTATTGGTAGAGGGATTGAGTTCCGGAGTCGGGAGGTCATGTTGCAGCTGTACAGAACTCTGGTACGGCCGCATTTGGAGTATTGCGTACAGTTCTGGTCACCGCATTATAGGAAGGACGTGGAGGCTTTGGAGCGGGTGCAGAGGAGATTTACCAGGATGTTGCCTGGTATGGAGGGAAAATCTTATGAGGAAAGGCTGATGGACTTGAGGTTGTTTTCGTTGGAGAGAAGAAGGTTAAGAGGAGACTTAATAGAGGCATACAAAATGATCAGGGGGTTGGATAGGGTGGACAGTGAGAGCCTTCTCCCGCGGATTGATATGGCTGGCACAGGAGGTATACAGAGGTCCCCGAGGAGGGACTACTCAAGGAGCGACAAAGCCTACAGGCCGAGTTCGACCTGTTGATTACCAAGGCGGAGGTGCAGTGGAGGAAGGCGCAAGGGACGGTGTATGAATACGGGGAGAAGGCTAGCCGGATGCTGGCACACCAGCTTCGGAAGCGGGAGGCAGCTAGGGAGATTCGGGGAATAAATGGGGTATTTAGAGACTACTATGAGGGGCTGTATAGGTCTGAACCCCCGACGGAGGAGGGGGGGATGCGCGTTTTCTGGACCGGCTGAGGCTCCCGAGGGTAGAGGAGGGGCAGGTGGCGGGGCTTGGGGCACTGGTCGGGCTGGGGGAGCTGGCTAAGGGGCTGGGGAGTATGCAGGCGGGGACGACACCGTGGCCAGATGGGTTCCCGGCGGTATTTTACAAGAAGTCTCTGGACCTGTTGGGCCCACTACTAGTGAGGACTTTCAATGAGGCGAGGGAGTGGGGGGTTCTACCCCCGACGATGTCCAGGGTGCTGATCTCGCTGATCTTGAAGCGGGGCAAGGACCCATTACAGTGTGGGTTGTATAGGCCAATCTCTCTCCTCAACGTGGACGCGAAGCTGTTAGCGAAGCTGTTGGCTACCAGAATTGAGGGCTGTGTCCCGGGGGTGATCCACGAGTACCAGACGGGTTTCGTGAAGGGTAGGCAGCTAAACACCAATGTGCGGAGGCTCCTTAATGTAATCATGATGCCTGCAGTGGAGGGGGAGGCGGCGATGGACGCGGAGAAGGCCTTCGATAGGGTGGAGTGGGGGTACCTGTGGGAAGTGTTGAGGAGGTTTGGGTTCGGGGAGGGGTTCATTAGTTGGGTTAGGTTACTATACAAAGCCCCGGTGGCGAGTGTGGCCACAAATCGGAGGAGGTTGGAATACTTTTGGCTGTACCGGAGGACGAGGCAGGGGTGCCCCTATCCCCCCTGCTATTTGCGTTGGCAATTGAGCCTTTGGCGATGGCTTTGAGGGAGTCCAGGAACAGGAGGGGGCTGGTCCGGTGGGGGGGAATACCGGATTTTGTTGTATGCCGACGACCTGTTACTATATGGCGGACCCGGTGGGGCGGATGCCGGAGGTGATGCGGATCCTCAGGGAGTTTGGAGACTTTTCCGGGTATTAGCTCAACGTGGGGAAGAGTGAACTCTTCGTGATACACCCAGGGGACCAGGGAAGGGGGATAGACGAGCTTCCACTGAAGAGGGGGGAAAGGAGTTTTCGGTACCTAGGGATCCAGGTGGCCAGGAGTTGGGAGGCCCTACACAAGCTCAAAATGACGAGGCTGGTGGAGCAGATGGAGGAGGAGTTCAAAAGGTGGGATATGCTGCCACTCTCCCTTGCGGGTAGGGTACAGTCGGTGAAGATGACGGTGCTCCCGAGGTTCCTTTTTATATTCCAATGCCTCCCCATCCTGATCCCTAAGGCCTTTTTTAAGCGGGTCAGCAGGAGCATTATGGGGTTTGTATGGGCGAAAAGGACCCCGAGGGCGAGAAGGGTGTTTCTGGAACGGAGCAGGGACAGAGGAGGGCTAGCGTTGCCTAATTTGTGTGGATACTACTGGGCTGCCAATGTGGCGATGATACGCAAGTGGGTAATGGAGGGGGAGGGGGCGGCGTGGAAGAGGCTGAAGATGGCGTCCTGTGTGGGCACGAGCCTGAGAGCGCTGGTGACGGCACCGCTGCCGCTCCTGCCGACAAGGTACACCACGAGTCCAGTGGTGGCGGCGACCCTCAAAATTTGGGGGCAGTGGAGACGCCACAGGGGGAGGCGAATGCTTCGGTGTGGTCCCCGATCTGAGAGAACCATCGGTTTGTCCCGGGGAGAAAGGATGGGAGGTTCCTGAGCTGGCACAGGGCAGGTATTAGAAGGATGGGGAACCTGTTTATAGATGGGACGTTTGCGAGCCTTGGGGCGTTGGAGGAAAAATTTGGGCTCCCCCCTGGAAATGCCTTCAGGTACATGCAGGTAAGGGCGTTTGTAAGACGGCAGGTGAGGGAATTCCCGCTGCTGCCAGCACGTAGGATCCAGGATAGGGTGCTCTCGGGGGTGTTGGAGAAGGCAAGGTCTCGGCGATCTACCAGGAGATGCAGGAGGTGGAGAAGGCCTCGGTGGAGGAACTGAAAGGTAAATGGGAGGTGGAGCTGGGGAAGGAGAAGACGAGGGTACGTGGGTGGATGCCCTGGGTAGGGTAAATTCTTCCTCCTCTTGCGCCAGGCTTAGCCTGATACAATTTAAGGTTCTGCACAGGGCGCACATGACTGGGGCAAGGCTGAGTCGGTTTTTTGGAGTGGAGGACAGATGTGTGAGGTGTTCGGGGAGCCCAGCAAATCACGGCCACATGTTCTGGGCGTGCCCAGCGCTGGATGGGTTCTGGAGGGGCGTTGCGAGGACGGTGTCGAAGGTGGTATACACCCGGGTTAATCCGAGTTGGGGGCTCGCACTATTTGGGGTATCGGACGAGCCGGGAGTGCAGGAGGCGAAAGAGGCCGGTATTCTGGCCTTTGCGTCCCTGGTAGCCCGGCGGAGGATTCTGCTACAGTGGAAGGATGCGAGGCCCCCAAGCGTGGAAGCCTGGATCAGCGACATGGCAGGGCTCATTAAATTGGAGAGGGTAAAATTTGCCTTGAGAGGATCTGTGCAAGGGTTCTTCAGGCGGTGGCAACCGTTCCTTGACTTTCTAGCGGAGTGTTAGGAGGTGGTCAGCAGCAGCAGCAACCCGGGGGTGGGAAGGGCGGGAGGGGTACTTTGTGTTTACTACTGTGTTTATTATCATTTAATGGGGGGGCATGTATATTGGGGAATACGTGACATAGCTATAAGATGTTTATTTATGTAGTCTTTGTTTTTTCTTATTTCTGTATTGTTGAAAATATGTAAAAATTTGAATAAAAATATATATATTTTTTTAAAGAGTTTATTGTTAACAAGTAAAGGTAAAGCATACCTGGGGCCCTGCTCTCAGGACCCTCTGCTTTTTTGTGTGCTATGCGCGTAGGCCCCAGCCGGTCACGTGGACCACAAAGGCTCAACCCTTAAATGGGCTGTACTATGACAGATACTCAGCACTTGCCTGAATGAGTGCACAGAGGCACAGTGGTTAGCACTACTGCTTCACAGCACCAGGAGCCCAGGGTTGATCCTGACCTATGGTGATTGTTTGTGTGGAGTTTGCATCTTCTCCCTGTGTCTGTGTGGGTTTCCTCCGGATTGTTTTAGAACATACAGTGCAGAAGGAGGCCATTCGGCCCATCGAGTCTGCACCGACCCACTTAAGCCTCACTTCCACCCTATCCCCGTAACCCAAAAGCCCCTCCTAACCTTTTTGGTCACTAAGGGCAATTTAGCAAGGCCAATCCACCTAACCTGCACATCTTTGGACTGTGGGAGGAAACCGGAGCACCCGGAGGAAACCCACGCAGACGGTTGGAGAACGTGCAGACTCTGCACAGACAGTGACCCAGCGGGGAATCGAACCTGGGACCCTGGTGCTGTGAAGCCATAGTGTTATCCACTTGTGCTACCGTGCTGCCCATGTTTCTTCCCACATCCAAACATGTGCAGGTTAGGTGGATTGGCCATGATCAATGCACGGGGTATGGGGATAGGGCGGGGGAGTGAGCCTAGTTAAAGTGCTCTTTCCGAGGGTCGGTGCAGAATAAAGGCCTTCTTTTGAACTGTAGGTATCCTATGGAAAGCACAACACCATCCAGGACAAAGCAGCCTGCTTGATTGGTACTTCTTCCACAAACATTCACTCCCTCCACCACTGACGCACAGTAGCAGCCATGTGTACCACCTACAAGGTGCACTGCAACAATTCACCAAGGTTCCTTAGGCAGCACTTTCTAAACCCACGGCCACTACCATCTAGAAGGACAAGGGCAACAGATACCTGGGAACACCACAACCTGGAATTTTCCCTCTAAATCACTCACCATCCTGATTTCGAAGTGCATCGCTGTTCCTCCACCGTCGCTGGGTCAAAATCATTGAACGGTGGTTCAAGAAGGCAGCTCACATGACCATGACAAACACAGCAGTAGAAAGTAAGAAAATACAGGAGGAAGAAACGACGAACGGCTGAAGCAGAGGCAAACGCACAACAATTACAACAGTGAAAACCGACCGGGAGAAGCGAGCAACATCATCAGGATGCCCCCCAGCCCCACCCCCCCCACCCAGATCCATTTTCGTTTTACTGGTGTTGTATGTACTCTCTTTGTATATATATGTAAAAATGGAAGAACACACGAGACTTGTATGAAGGTATACTGTAACTATCTCTCCAGTACCTCGATGTATATACACTTCCCCAGTTTCCCCCCCCCACATCTTTAGTTACATAATTTTTGCTAACTATAAAGTGCTGTTAGTTTTATCTTGTATATACTATCTTCTCATTTTGTTTTTCTCCTCTATTTTTTGGTTTTTTATGTGTACACTTGTAAATGAACTATGTTTGAAAACCCAATAAAAAACATTTATAAATAAAAGAACAGTCAGACGTCTTACAACACCAGGTTTAACCAGAATGCATCTGAGGAAGGAGCTGCGCTCCGAAAGCTAGTGATTCAAAACAAACCTGTTGGACTTTAACCTGGTGTTGTAAGACTTCTTACTGTGCCCACCCCAGTCCAACGCCGGCATCTCCACATCATGGCTACCAAAAAAAAAGAAGGCAGCTCACCACTACCTTCTCAAGGACAATGAGGCATTGTAAAAACGCTGGCTTGTAATGCAGACCAAGGCCAGCAGGGTTCAATCCCTGTACCGGCCTCCCCGAACAGGCGCCAGAATGTGGCGACTAGGGGCTTTTCACAATAACTTCATTGAAGCCTACTTGTGACAATAAGCTATTATTATTATTATGTATCCTGAGAATTAATTTAAAATAAATAATTTGACTGTTTATGGCCATTTTGAAGTTACTATCATGTCCACTGGTCTAGTGGTTAGATCAGGTACATTTGACTTTTCCTGCTGCAATCCAGATTAAACTCTGTCAGTTATCATCTTTCTTTTAATTTCTCTCTCATTCTATCTCTCTCTTTTGCCCCAGTGGTGGAGAGCTGTGTGAGCTATAGATCCATCGTTACCTGTTCCTCAGCCTGTTACACACATCACACATCTGAATTTACTCAGACTGTATATGCTATTTCTTGAAAAAAAATCATTCAAAGTTGCATTAAAATGTTTCAATGTTAGCAGCTCCCACCATCCCCCTCATGCAGAGAAAGATTATCTTGCAGATTAACATTGAGTTTCCCCTCTTGCGGCACAGGTTGCGTGTATGGGTCCGCTGCTCTTGACAAAGTGAACAAGCCTGTTCTGCTCCATATTATCTCAAATTGAATCACACCTCAACCTACTGGCACTGGAGCGGGTCCAGCGGAGATTCACACGGATGATACCAGGAATGGTAGGCCTAACATACGATGAACGTCTGAGGATCCTGGGATTATACTATCCAGTCTGGAACTCGCTACCGGAGGAGGTGGTGGAAGCAGGGACGATAGTGACATTTAAGGGGCATCTTGACAAATACATGAATAGGATGGGAATAGAGGGATATGGACCCAGGAAGTGTAGAAGATTGTAGTTTAGTCGGGCAGCATGGTCGGCACGGGCTTGGAGGGCCGAAGGGCCTGTTCCTGTGCTGTACATTTCTTTGATCTTTGTTCTATATTCATTGGCGTTTAGGAGGTTGAGGGGAGATCTAATAGAAACTTACAAGATAATGAATGGCTTAGATAGGGTGGACGTAGGGAAGTTGTTTCCATTAGCAGGGGAGACTAGGACCCGGGGGCATAGCCTTAGAATAAAAGGGAGTCACTTTAGAACAGAGATGAGGAGAAATTTCTTCAGCCAGAGAGTGGTGGGTCTGTGGAATTCATTGCCACAGAGGGCGGTGGAGGCCGGGACGTTGAGTGTCTTTAAGACAGAAGTTGATAAATTCTTGATTTCTCGAAGAATTAAGGGCTATGGAGAGAGAGCGGGTAAATGGAGTTGAAATCAGCCATGATTGAATGGTGGAGTGGACTCGATGGGCCGAATGGCCTTACTTCCGCTCCTATGTCTTATGGTCTTCACTTCTCCAGTCTGCACTTGTCCAAGTTATATAATCAAATCCCTCCGTTCAGGCTACTTTGCAGGAACTACGCACCAGACTGGATAATGATTTAACTGCAAGATCTGGAGATATGGGAATTTGTCAATGCCTCTCCCACTTTTACACTTTTCCTATACAATGCTCAGGACAGTGACAGCTCTGTTCGGTTGGGGAAGAGCAGCTGCAGTACTGTGTCTGTCCAAGTGGTGTCAGTGTCCAACAGGCTGACGATGCTGGGAATGATTCACAATCTTACTGTGGAGTGGTGGAGCTCAGCGAGGCCAGCCATGATTGGTTCACCGGTGCGGGGGGGGGGGGGGGGGGGGGGAGCAACAATCTGTGGCTCTCAGCCTGGACAAATTGGACCATCTGCAAGCACGATCCTGAGATAGGCCAATATATCGCCCATTCCTAATCTTTACACCCAATTGGCTTCAGCATTGATTTGAATAATGTTAATAATAATAATTGCTTATTGTCACAAGTAGGCTTCAATGAAGTTACAGTGAAAAGCCCTTAGTTAATTTCAGTTATGCAGAAAGATTGGAGACGTTGAGGTTATTTTCCTTGGAGTAGAAAAGATTGGGCAGAGTGACTTTATTGAGGTGTACAATATTATGAGGAGAGGTGATAGAGTAGACAGGATAAAATTATTTCCCCTTGGTGGAGAATTCTAGAAGCAGGGGATATAGATTCTCGATAAGTGGCAGGAGGTGTAGAGGGGACATGAGGAAGAATTTTCTTACGCAGAGGGTAGTGTGAGTTTGGAATTCACTGCCTGAGTTTGTGGTGGAGGCAGAGACCCGAAACTCTTTTACAAAGTATCTGGTTCTGCACCATAAGTGCTGTAAGCTACAGGGCTATGGACTGGGTGCAGAGAACTGGGATGAGAAAGGGCACCTGGGTGTCCTCGGGCTGACATGGACAAGGTGGGCTGAATGGCCTCCTGTGCTGTAATTTTTGATGATTCTTTATGGTCGGGATATTCAAAATGTTGAGGGGTCTGGACAGAGTTGAGAAACTGTTCCCATTGGTGGAAAGATGAAGAACCAGATGGTGACACGAGGAAGAACATGCTCACACAACGAGTGGTTGGGATCTGAATGCACTGCCTGGGAGGAGTGTGCTGGAGGCAGATTCAATCAAAGCTTTCAAGAGAGAGTTGGTAAATTCTATGAAGATAAAATATTTGCAGGACGATGGGGAAAGTTCAGGGGAGCTGGAACAAAGACAATGTGCATGGTGGGGGGAATACGGGGGTGGTGTTGGGAGGTGATGAATGGGGGATGCAGAATGCAAAGGCCTGTTTTAACCCTGAAACCTGAATTTCCCAATCTGAGCACCATTTCCTGATCTATCAGCACTTCAGCAGCCACCAGGGTGCGTGCGCAGCAGGAAGAGCTTTTTCACTGAAACAGACTGTAGCCATCGGGGATGGCCACTTCCAGAATACTAAATGGATGCTCGCAATGAATGTAGGGAACTATGGACAATGTTAGGAAAGCAAGCAGGCACAGAGCCTGTATGCATATTGGGAAGGCAGCTCCCAGACGGGACTGAAACTGTAGGTCAATTAACATCTTGATGGCCCATCTCCGGGAACAAAGGAAAGACACTCAAGCAACCGATTCAGCTCCAGACATCCCGGCGCCAGTTCCCCAAACCGAAAGCGCAAACAAAGCAAGACCAACGGCCCCCAAAGACACGCCCAGCCATCAGGGCACCCATCCCTTTATTGGTCAAGATCAATACCAGTGACCAAGATACTGCCCAATTAATTGGGACCAAGTTTAAGGCCGCCCAAAAGCGCACAAAGTCCCTCCAGGTATAAGAAGAAACCCCCGAGAGAGAATCGCTCTCCTGGAATCGGCTCTCAAAGCGGAGAGACCCGTCCACCAGCTGCACCAGAAGCAAGTAAGTCCAAGGTCAACGCTCGCTACCAGACGGACGACCTTAGCTGTTCTCCTGTACCACTTCGAACCCAACAACCTCAGATTCGAACAACGGCCACTGTGACTCTGACTGAGTGGGCACCCGAAGCTAAGTATAGGCGTTAGCGTTAGAGATAGTTTAGTTTGTAGTATTTTGTGCATGAGTAGATATTACTGTGTGTGTAAATAAATAGTATTGACTTTGAACTAACTAACTGGTGTATTGGCTCTGTGATCAGTATTTGGGTTTGAACCTTGCGGCGGTATCGAGAGATACCTGGCGACTCTGAAGCAAATGTAATTAGAATTAAGGAAGGCGACCATATTGACCACCATATTCATAACCAGAGAAACAGAGCAACAAGACAGGCTAGGAAGCTTGGAATACGTTACACTGAAGAGCTCCAGCCATGGTCAGGTGAGAGATTTCTGTTCACAGCATGGCTTCTCTCACTGAGAATGCTCTTA
Source organism: Scyliorhinus torazame (assembly GCF_047496885.1). Taxonomy (NCBI): domain Eukaryota; kingdom Metazoa; phylum Chordata; class Chondrichthyes; order Carcharhiniformes; family Scyliorhinidae; genus Scyliorhinus; species Scyliorhinus torazame. Next base: position 72,080,824 of record NC_092724.1, read on the forward strand.
CTGCTTGACATCTGATTGGCAACTTCTTGGAAGGCTCTTCATGTGTGAAGCACTTCTCACTCACTTGCTCGCTCACTCACTCACTCACTCACTTACTCATTCAATTCACCTTCACTCACTCACACCTTCACTCAGTTACTCAGTCATTCAGTCACTGAGTCGTGGAGGCCCGCAGTCTTCTCTGCCAGGGTCTGCATGCTCGCAGCCATGGAGCACAGGGAGTGGGCCACCTCCGTCTGGGACTGCGCCACATCACCCAATAACTGTGCCTCTCTCTGGGACTGTTCCACCTCCCTCTGCATCTGTACCACTTTGGCCAGCACCCGGGCAATACCTCCGACACTCTCAGCCATGTCATGCTATGACTGGGCCATACTCAGAAGCGTTGCTGCAGTGTCCAGGTGGCTCTGGCACATGGCTGCCTGTGGCAGGCCAGCCCTGTCCTGGGCCTCGCCCACAGCCTGCACAGACTTCCCCAGGCCTTGGACATTCTGATCCATGGCCGGAGCCCTTGCACCCAAGGCCTCCACTGCGGGTGCCAGCCGCGCATTGTTGGCCTGGGTGGCACGCATGGCCAGCATCACTTCCTGCTCCTGAATGGACTCCTCCACCTGGGCCTGCTGGTGCTGGATACCCACCGACAACTCCTCATGTAGTCCCTGGCTCTGTGTCTCCACGATCGATGGGACTGTCCATTCCACAAACCCAAAATCTGTCTGGACGGCAGCTCGTCTCTGAAGTCAGCCTGCCCTCCGACCATCCGCCCACTTGGGAATTCCTACCTCCACCTGATGTACCGGAGCATGTGTGTGGTGCGCATCAGAGAGTTCACTGAAGTGCCCAACGAGGTGAGCGTCTCTGGGATGGTGGCGGGTGTTGGAGAAGCTGTGACGGGAAATAAGTGTCAACATCGGACCCGAGCTCCGGAGTGTCCTGAGTTTTGGGCTTATGGGTCTCCTCCGAGTCGGTGTCGTCATCGCTGCTCGGCACACGGCAGGGGTTCTGGATGTGGCTCGGGGCGGGGGACATCAGAGGGGCCCGCCTAATCACCAGCAAGATACAAGACAAGACGCATGTTTACCCCGCGGGCGAGGGTAGTGGGGATGGTGGGGGTGGTGGGTGCGGTGTGACAGCAGAGTGGGGGGAAGCGTGGTATGGGGGCGTGAGAGTTGGGTGGGGGTGAGAATGTGGGGACGAGGTTGGGTGTGGGGATGCAGGTGGTGTGGGGCGAGGGTGAGGGTGGTGTGGAAGTCGTGTGGGTGTTGGGGGGGGTGGCACACGGGGAACCGCAACTCAGCGGGGTCTCACTTGCTCGCCTGAGACCGATCGCGCCCCAGTGACTGCCCTTTCAGCGACCCGCCGACCACGTCCAGGGCCCGTTGCTCAGTTGTGCTCCCCCCCCCTCCCAGTCTTCTCTCGCTCCCTGCCGGTATTGTCAACCTTCTCCGGGGGGCTGGGGAGGGGGGGGGGGGTCAGAAAACGCACAGTGTTAGTCAGTCTGACGCATGCAGCCCAGGGGGTGGGTAGCTGGTGGCTCCAGTGGCCAGGGCACTCGGCCATGGTGGCCGGTATGAGTGTCGGCATGTGGTGCAGGGTGGGTTTCGGCCGCCTTCCTAGTGTGGGGGGGGGGGTGTAACGGGTGTGTGGGACGGGGGGTTGGTGCTATGGGCACACTGCTGCCTACTCACCCTGGCCGTCCTGAGGAGGTGGTTCAGTTTTTCAGGCTGGCCTGTTCCATGGTTAAGAAGGCGTATGGTGAAGTAGTGAAAGGAATTAGGAGCATGCAGGCGGGGAAGGCTCCGGGACCGGATGGATTCCCAGTTGAATTTTACAGGAAATGTGTGGACTTGCTCACCCCGCTACTGATGAGAACCTTTAATGAGGCTAGGGAAAGGGGACAGCTGCCCCCGACTATGTCAGAGGCAACGATATCGCTTCTCCTAAAGAAAGAAAAAGACCCGCTGCAATGCGGGTCCTATAGGCCTATTTCCCTCCTAAATGTAGACGCTAAGATTCTGGCCAAGGTAATGGGAATGAGGATAGAGGATTGTGTCCCGGGGGTGGTCCATGAGGACCAAACTGGGTTTGTGAAGGGGAGACAGCGGAATACGAATATACGGAGGCTGCTAGGGGTAATGATGATGCCCCCACCAGAGGGGGAAGTGGAGATAGTGGTGGCGATGGATGCCGAGAAAGCATTTGACAGAGTGGAGTGGGATTATTTGTGGGAGGTGTTGAGGAGATTTGGCTTTGGAGATGAGTATATTAGATGGGTACAGCTGCTGTATAGGGCCCCGATGGCGAGCGTGGTCACGAATGGACGGGGGTCTGCGTATTTTCGGCTCCATAGAGGGACGAGGCAGGGATGTGTGCGGCCTCAACCGGGACCTGGGATTCATGTCACATTACATTCATCCCCCACCATCTGGCCTGCAAAATCCTACCTACTGTCCTGGCTTGAGACAATTCACACCTCTTTAACCTGGGGTTACCCCATCTCTGGATCTGTAAAGATTTAATCACCTGCTAATGCTCGCATTCCTAGCATTGTTTGGCATCTTTGAATTTGTCTATATATGTGTTTCTGGAACAGACCTCTTCATTCACCTGAGGAAGGAGCAGCGCTCCGAAAGCTAGTGACATCGAAACAAACCTGTTGGACTTTAACCTGGTGTTGTAAGACTTCATACTGTGCGTGAGCCAGTCCAACGCCGGCATCTCCACATCATGGCTACCATCGACACCGCAAACTGCCGGCTCAAAGTGGAGAGGATCTCCAGGAAGATCGCGCATATAGACACTGACATTAAGTTTCTACAAAGATGCAAGAAAGCAGACAAGATCCCGAAAGGGCTACAGATCACAAACCCACTCAAGTCGACCTACAACACAGACTTCGCTGAGATACTCTGCCGTCGCACCTCTCTCACACTCCTCAACCACCTCGTCCGCCAGCTCTACAGCAGACGACGCAACCTGGAAACCAAGATAGAGGCCATATTCTCACCTTGCGCTCAGGATGCAGCATACCAGCTGCGGAACACCGCCAAACAGATGAGACAACAATACTATGCCACCTATATGCACACCAAGAACAGAAAGCTTGAGAAACTTGGCATCACCACCAGCAGCAACCAAGCCACCCCCGGTGCCACAGTAGAAAACAATACAGGGAAATCTATTGTCAACTTGTCAGACTACACCCTTCAACCAGACGAAATCGAAGTCCTCAGCAGAGGGCTTAATTTCTGCACCACCACCAAAATGGACCCCAGCAGTCTCGCGGCAGACACGGAGGAATTCATCAGGCGAATGAGGCTCCGGGAATTCTTCCACAGACCCCAAGAGGCCAACAGCGAACCCAAGCAGACTACCAATGAACCGGAACAGCAGACCGAGAGATCTGCGGTGCGGCAACCGAAGAGGAAAGAGTCGAATTGGACCCCTCCGGAAGGCCGCTGCCTTAGACTCGACATGTATGCTCAAGCCGTCAGGAGTCGCGTCAATGCCAGATTCATCAGTCGCATTCACAAGACAACCCCGAACGTCACCCAAGCACAACGCAATGCCATCCACGCTCTCAAGACCAACCACAGCATCGTCATCAAACCAGCAGACAAAGACACTGTCGTACTGAACAGAACGGACTACTGCAAAGAAGTATACCGACAACTGAACAACCAAGAACACTACAGACAGTTACCCGCAGATCCGACCAAGGAACACATCCGCCAACTTAACAGACTGATCAAGACCTTGGATCCAGATCTTCAGAGCACCCTACGTGCTCTCATCCCACGTACTCCCCGCATTGGAGATCTCTACTGCCTCCCAAAAATACATAAGGCCAACACACCAGGCCGCCCTATCGTTTCAGGCAATGGGACCCTGTGTGAGAACCTCTCTGGCTACATCGAGGGCATCTTAAAACCCATCGTACAAGGTACACCCAGCTTCTGTCGCGACACGACGGACTTCCTACAGAAACTCAGCACCCATGGACCAGTTGAACCAGGAACATTCCTCGTCACAATGGACGTCTCGGCACTCTACACCAGCATCCCCCATGACGACGGCATTGCTGCAACAGCCTCAGTACTCAACAGCGACAACTGCCAATCTCCAGACGCAATTCTGCAACTCATCCGCTTCATCCTGGATCACAACGTCTTCACCTTCGACAACAAGTTCTTCATTCAGACGCACGGAACAGCCATGGGGACCAAATTCGCACCCCAATACGCCAACATCTTCATGCACAAGTTTGAACAGGACCTACTCACCGCACAGGACCTTCAACCGATGTTATACACCAGATACATCGATGACATTTTTTTCCTTTGGACCCACGGCGAAGAATCACTGAAACGACTACACAATGACATTAATAAGTTCCATCCAACCATCAGACTCACCATGGACTACTCTCCAAAATCAGTTGCATTCTTGGACACACTCGTCTCCATCAAGGACGGTCACCTCAGCACTTCGCTTTACCGCAAACCCACGGATAACCTCATGATGCTCCACTTCTCCAGCTTCCACCCTAAACACATTAAAGAAGCCATCCCCTATGGACAAGCGCTCCGTATACACAGGATCTGCTCAGACGAGGAGGAGCGTAACAGACATCTACAGACGTTGACAGATGCCCTCGTACGAATGGGATATGGCACTCGACTCATCGATCGACAGTTCCAACGCGCCACAGCGAAAAACCGGACTGACCTCCTCAGAAGACAAACATGGGACACAACCGACAGAATACCCTTCGTCGTCCAGTACTTCCCCGGAGCGGAGAAACTACGTCATCTTCTTCACAGCCTTCAACACGTCATTGATGACGATGAACATCTTGCCAAGGTCACCCCCACTACTTGCCTTCAAACAACCGCGCAACCTCAAACGAACCATTGTTTGCAGCAAACTACCCAGTCTTCAGAACAGTGACCACGACACCACACAACCCTGTCATGGTAATCTCTGCAAGACGTGCCAGATCATCGACATGGATACCACTATTACACGTGAGAACACCACCCACCAGGTACGCGGTACATACTCGTGCGACTCGGCCAACGTTGTCTACCTCATACGCTGCAGGAAAGGATGTCCCGAAGCGTGGTACATTGGCGAGACCATGCAGACGCTGCGACAACGAATGAACGGACATCGCGCAACAATCACCAGGCAGGAATGTTCCCTTCCAGTCGGGGAACACTTCAGCAGTCAAGGGCATTCAGCCTCTGATCTCCGGGTAAGCGTTCTCCAAGGCGGCCTTCAGGACCCGCGACAACGCAGAATCGCCGAGCAGAAACTTATAGCCAAGTTCCGCACACATGACTGCGGCCTCAACCGGGACCTGGGATTCATGTCGCATTACATTCATCCCCCACCATCTGGCCTGCAAAATCCTACCAACTGTCCTGGCTTGAGACAATTCACACCTCTTTAACCTGGGGTTACCCCATCTCTGGATCTGTAAAGATTTAATCACCTGCTAATGCTCGCATTCCTAGCATTGTTTGGCATCTTTGAATTTGTCTATATATGTGTTTCTGGAACAGACCTCTTCATTCACCTGAGGAAGGAGCAGCGCTCCGAAAGCTAGTGACATCGAAACAAACCTGTTGGACTTTAACCTGGTGTTGTAAGACTTCGTACTGACTTCTCAGTGGTGGAGTGTTCACTATGTAGGAGCGTGGAGCTGCTTACCTTCACTATGTAGGAGCGTGGAGCTGCTTACCTTCACTATGTAGGAGCGTGGAGCTGCTTACCTTCACTATGTAGGAGCGTGGAGCTGCTTACCTTCACTATGTAGGAGCGTGGAGCTGCTTACCTTCACTATGTAGGAGCGTGGAGCTGCTTACCTTCACTATGTAGGAGCGTGGAGCTGCTTACCTTCATTATGTAGGAGCGTGGAGCTGCTTACCTTCACTATGTAGGAGCGTGGAGCTGCTTACCTTCACTATGTAGGAGCGTGGAGCTGCTTACCTTATGATTGTTGCTGGAGCAAACCAACCTCCATCTGGAATTTTTATTCTTGCAAGGTCATCTGTAGTGAGTGGTTCTAGTTGAGATGCATGTCTGTTGTAGTGTGACTGTTGACATGAATGTTGCTTTTCTACCATCTTCTACACTGGCAAGTGATCTGGATTCTGAAGTCAAATAGCTGGTAAAGTAGTTCTGAAATCCCGATTAAACAACATTTGAGCCGACAAAATGGTGGTTTGGCTCTATAAGATAACAATGCAAAATGGATATCCGATTTTGAATCGATAGCTTTACTGATTAATTGTTTGACAATATGATATCCCTTCTTTACCTTGCCATTCGACTGGGGGTAGTGCGGGCTGGATGTCACATGCATGAAGTTGTATTTCTTTGAGAATTCGGTCCATTCAAAACTGTCAAAGCATGGACCATTGTCCGACATGACAGTGTCAGGTATTCCATGACTTGAAAATGTTTCCTTGCATGCTTTAATAACTGATTTTGAAGTCAAATCCGGAAGTTTCATTACTTCTGGGAAATTAGAGTAGTAATCTATTATTAAAACGTATTAAAACGTAGTCTCGACCAGTCAAATTAAATAGGTTAATCCCTACTTTGGCCCAAGGAGAAGTAACTAATTTGTGTTGTTGCAGAGTCTCCTTGCATTGCGCAGGTTGGTGTTTTTGACACGTTTTGCAGGTGCTAACCATGTCAGTAATGTCCCTATTTATTCCCGGCCAGTAGACTGCCTCTCGTGTTCGTCGTTTACACTTTTCTATCCCGAGGTGTCCCTTGTGAATCTGTTCAAGTATACTGGAACAAAGACATTGTGGAATTACCATTCGGTCAAATCTCAAGAGTAGACCATCTACGATCGTCAAATCATATTGAATGTTTCTGTACTGAGGACATCGCCCCTTCGGCCACCCATTTTGAAGCTGGTGAATGACCCTTTGAAGTGTAGCTTCCTTTTTTGTTTCTGCCTTGACTAAATTCAACTTCTGATCTGATGCAGGTAGGTTTTCTGCACAGAATTTCGCCTGAGCCTCAACATCGCGTGTGAATTCAAATGGTTGACTGGCAGACGTGATGGAGCGTGATAGAATATCCGCAATAATTGAACCTTTCCCTGGCGTGTAGATTAGGTTGAAATCATACCGTCGTAGTTTCATCATTATCCGTTGAAGTCTTGGCGTCATATTATTTTGGTCTTTGTCGATAATTTGGACAAACTGTGATTCATCTCAACTGTGAAGGTTGGGAGTCCATCGACATAATCATGGAATTTGAGTATTCCTGTCAATAGACCGAGACATTCCTTCTCAATTCGTGCGTATCTGCATTCCGTTGCTGTCATTGTTCTTGAAGCATATGCTACAGGAACCCAATATGAATTGTCATCTCTTTGTAAGAGAGCTGCACCTATCCCATCCTGACTTGCATCAGTGGATATCTTGGTTGCTCTTTTAGGATCGAAGAAAGCGAGTGTTGGTGCAGTCATGAGTTGGAGTTTTAAATCTTGCCACTCTTTCTGATGGTCCTCTGTTGAAAGGTGTAGACTTTCTTATTAAGTTTCTTAAAGCTGTCGTTCTTGCTGACAAGTTGGAGATGAACTTACCCAGAAAGTTGACAAAACCTAAAAATTAGAGTACAGCCTTTTTGTCTTCAGGGATCTTCATGTTCTGAATAGCTGCAATTTTTTCATCATCAGGTTATACACCATGCTGAGAAATGGTATCTCCTAAAAATTTGAGTGATGACTGTCCAAAAGTTCATTTCGATTGATTGAGTTTGAGGCCATATTTGTTGATGCGCTGAAACACTTGCTTTAGACGCGCAATATGCACATTGTAGACCAAATTATGATGTCATCAACATATACCCTCACACCTTCTATTCCTTCCGTCATTTGTTCCATGATCCTGTGGAATATCTCAGATGCAGATACGATACCAAAAGGCATACATAGAACATAGAACATAGAACGATACAGCGCAGTACAGGCCCTGCGGCCCACGATGTTGCTCCGAAACAAAAGCCATCTAACCTACACTATGCCATTATCATCCATATGCTTATCCAATAAACTTTTAAATGCCCTCAATGTTGGCGAGTTCACTACTGTTGCAGGTAGGGCATTCCACGGCCTCACCACTCTTTGCGTAAGGAATCTACCTCTGACCTCTGTCCTATATCTATTACCCCTCAGTTTAAAGCTATGTCCCCTCGTGCCAGCCATTTCCATCCGCGGGAGAAGGCTCTCACTGTCCACCCTATCTAACCCCCTGATCATTTTGTATGCCTCTATTAAGTCTCCTCTTAACCTTCTTCTCTCCAACGAAAACAACCTCAAGTCCATCAGCCTTTCCTCATAAGATTTTCCCTCCATACCAGGCAACATCCTGGTAAATCTCCTCTGCACCCGTTCCAAAGCTTCCACGTCCTTCCTATAATGTGGTGACCAGAACTGTACGCAATACTCCAAATGCGGCCGTACCAGAGTTTTGTACAGCTGCAACATGACCTCATGACTCCGGAACTCAATCCCTCTACCAATAAAGGCCAACACTCCATAGGCCTTCTTCACAACCCTATCAACCTGGGTGGCAACTTTCAGGGATCTATGTACATGGACACCTAGATCCCTCTGCTCATCCACACTTCCAAGAACTTTACAAATATTCCGCATTCCTGTTATTCCTTCCAAAGTGAATCACCTCACACTTCTCTACATTAAACTCCATTTGCCACCTCTCAGCCCAGCTCTGCAGCTTATCTATGTCCCTCTGTAACCTGCTACATCCTTCCACACTATCGACAACACCACCGACTTTAGTGTCGTCTGCAAATTTACTCACCCACCCTTCTGCGCCTTCCTCTAGGTCATTGATAAAAATGACAAACAGCAACGGCCCCAGAACAGATCCTTGTGGTACGCCACTTGTAACTGAACTCCATTCTGAACATTTCCCATCAACCACCACCCTCTGTCTTCTTTCAGCTAGCCAATTTCTGATCCACATCTCTAAATCACCCTCAATCCCCAGCCTCCGTATTTTTTGCAATAGCCTACCGTGGGGAACCTTATCAAACGCGTTACTGAAATCCATATACACCACATCAACTGCTCTACCCTCGTCTACCTGTTCAGTCACCTTCTCAAAGAACTTGATAAGGTTTGTGAGGCATGACCTACCCTTCACAAAGCCATGCTGACTATCCCTGATCATATTATTCCTATCTAGATGATTATAAATCTTGTCTCTTATAATCCCCTCCAAGACTTTACCCACTACAGACGTGAGGCTCACTGGTCTATAGTTGCCGGGGTTGTCTCTGCTCCCCTTTTTGAACAAAGGGACCACATTTGCTATCCTCCAGTCCTCTGGCACTATTCCTGTAGCCAATGATGACATAAAAATCAAAGCCAACGGCCCAGCAATCTCTTCCCTGGCCTCCCAGAGAATCCTTGGATAAATCCCATCAGGACCCGGGGACTTATCTATTTTCAGCCTGTCCAGAATTGCCAACACCTCTTCCCTACGTACCTCAATGCCATCTATTCTATTAGCCTGGGTCTCAGCATTCTCCTCCACAACATTATCTTTTTCCTGAGTGAATACTGACGAAAAATATTCATTTAGTATCTCGCCTATCTCTTCAGACTCCACACACAACTTCCCATCCCTGTCCTTGACTGGTCCTACTCTTACCCTAGTCATTCGCTTATTCCTGACATACCTATAGAAAGCTTTTGGGTTTTCCTTGATCCTACCTGCCAAATACATCTCATGTCCCCTCCTTGCTCGTCTTAGCTCTCTCTTTAGGTCCTTCCTCGCTACCTTGTAACTATCCATCGCCCCAACTGAAACTTCACACCTCATCTTCACATAGGCCTCCTTCTTCCTCTTAACAAGAGATTCCACTTCTTTGGTAAACCACGGTTCTCTCGCTCTACGCCTTCCTCCCTGCCTGACCGGTACGTACTTACGATTGAAACAAAATCTTCCAAAGGGCATGTTAAATGTGCAGAATTTTCTGCTTGAGTCGTCGAGTTGCATTTGCCAAAATTCCTGTGATGCGTCTAACTTCGTAAAGATGCGTGCATTCGCCATCTCATTGGATTGGCATCAGTGCAAAAACGTCATGGACCTGCCCCCCCACCCCCCTCACCAGCTGCTCCCTAAAAGCCAATAACGCCTTTACCACCCCTGATGGAGCCAGTGACTTGGGCCTAGATCGATCCAACTTCAGATCTAGGACACAGATCCCCTTCCCAAGTCCACATCAGGAATGGAGATCAGCGGGGCAGCATGGTGGCGCAGTGGTTAGCTCTGCTGTCTCATGGCGCCGAGGTCCCAGGTTCGAGCCCGACTCTGGGTCACTGTCCGCGTGGAGTTTGCACGATCTCCCCGCGTTTCACTCCCACAAATTAAAGATGTGCAGGGTAGGTGGATTGGTCACGCTAAATTGCACCTTAATTGGAAAAATGAATTGGGTACACTCAATTTATTTTAAAAAAGGAATGGAGATCAGCAACCTCCTAACAAACCCCGTATCATCCCAATTTGACACATGGACATTGAACAGAACCATCAATGTGTCTGCCAACAACCCACTGATCATCCTCTAGGATCCACCATGATCTTGACAGTCGGAAGTGGAACCCGTTCATTAATCAAAATCACCGCCACCCCTGGGCCCACCAACGAAACCCAAATAAAATACCTGGTTTACCCGCCTCTTCTGCAATCTGTTCTGGCCCCTTCCCCCAAACGAGTCTCCGGCAAAAACACCACATCAGCTCCTAAACTTTTCAGGTGGGCGAATACCCTTGACCTTTTCACTGGGCCACCCAATCTCCTTACTTTCCAGGTGACCATCGAATTGGGGGCCTCCCATCGCCCTCGATCCAGAGTCAGCCATTTCCACCAAGAGGGATTATCCAAAAGTTAACCAGAGAGTTCAGGCACAAGGCCCACCCATGAGGCCGCCAAACCCACCAGCAAGACAAAACAAAGAAAAATCTGTTGTCACTGTCAGTACAAAGAACACCACCCCGCCTAACATTAAGCCTCCCATCAACATCCAAAGTATGAAACAATCATCCCATCCAAAAAGAAAGAAATATAAACATGTAAGAGCGCAGCACGGTGGCGCAGTGGTTATCCCTGCAGCCTCACGGCGCCGAGGTCCCAGGTTCGACCCCAGCTCTGGGTCACTGGCCGTGTGGAGTTTGCACATTCTCCCTGTGCTGGCGTGGGTTCCATCCCCATAGCCCAAAGATGTGCAGACTAGGTGGATTGGCCACGCTAAATTGCCCCTTAATTGGAAAAAATGAATTGGGTACTCTAAATTAATACATATAGAAACATGTACAAGGAACCCCAACAACTCTCCACTCCTACTGACCTACCCTCAACAACCAAAAACTTCATAAAAACACAATCAACTCGAACTGAGTCTATACTTTTTTACAAAGGCATCTGCATCCTCCGGCACATTGAAATAATAGTTCTTTACCTCATAAGTCATTCAGGGCCCAGCCGGGTACACCTCCCCAAACAAAACTCCACTTTATACAGGGCAGCTTTGGCCTTGTTAAACGTCGCCTGCTACTTTGCCAGCTCTGCTCCAACATCCTGGTAAAGCGGGATGGCGTGGCCTTCCCACTTGTAATCCCGATGCTCCATAGTCCATCTCAGCACCCGTTCCTTCTCGTGGAATCTGTGGAACTGTACACTAACACGGTAGGGGGCATGGTAGCACAGTTGCTTCACAGCTCCAGGGTCTCAGGTTCTAGTCCAGGCTTGGGTGACTGTCTGTGTGGCGTTTGCTCTTTCTCCCCGTGTGTGCGTGGGTTTCCTCCGGGTGCTCCGGTTTCCGAATACAGGAGGGAGATAGAGAACCTAGTGGAGTGGTGTAGCGACAACAATCTCTCTCTCAATGCCAGCAAAACTAAAGAGCTGGTAATTGACTTCAGGAAGCAAAGTACTGTACACACCCTTGTCAGCATCAACAGGGCCGAGGTGGCGATGGTTAGCAGTTTCAAATTCCTAGGGGTGCATGTGGTAGTATGTATTGGGGGTCATGTGGGACTGGAAGCCCTAATGTCATTGGCTGACAGATCCCGGGTCCTGGTTGGCCGTTGACCTCATACTCCGCCCTGAAGGCGAAGTATAAGAAGCCGGTGCCTTCCCCCGCATGCCAGTTTACTATCGGGCTGCTGGGGAACAGACACGCTTAATAAAGCCTCATCGACTTCACTCTGTTTGTCTCACGGAGTCTTTGTGCGCCACAGTGCACATCTCCCAAAATCTGTCCTGGTCCACCCACTTCGACGCTACCACCAAGAAAGCACAACAGCGCCTATACTTCCTCAGGAAACTAAGGAAATTCGGCATGTCCACATTGACTCTTACCAACTTTTACAGATGCACCATAGAAAGCATCCTATCAGGCTGCATCACAGCCTGGTATGGCAACTGCTTGGCCCAAGACCGCAAGAAACTTCAGAGAGTCGTGAACACTGCCCAGTCCATCACACAAACCTGCTTCCCAACCATTGACTCCATTGACCTCCCGCTGCCTGGGGAAAGCGGGCAGTATAATCAAAGATCCCTCCCACCCGGCTTACTCACTCTTCCAACTTCTTCCATCGGGCAGGAGATACAGAAGTCTGAGAACACGCACGAACAGACTGAAGAACAGCTTCTTCACCACTGTCACCAGACTCCTAAGTGACCCTCTTATGGACTGATTTCATTAACACTACACACCTGTATGCTTCATCCGATGCCAGTGCTTATGTAGTTACATTGTCTATGTTGTGTTGCCCTATTATGCATTTTCTTTTATTCCCTTTTCTTCTCATGTACTTGATGATCTGTTGAGCTGCTCGCAGAAAAATACTTTTCACTGTACCTCGGTACACGTGACAATAAACAAATCCAATCCAATCCCACAGTCCAAATATGTGCAGGTTAGATGGATTGGCCATGCTAAATTGCCCTTAGTGTTGTTGCTCTTCTTAGCCTTAGTTTATTAGCTCTGATTACGTCACCTTTGCTCACGAGTCGCCAGGTATCTTTATGATACCGCCACGTGGTTCAAGCTCAAGTTATGATTAATAAGTCAGCACACCGCTTAGTAAGATTGAAATCAACGGTTATTTATTATATACAACAAGTAATGTTTATACAATAATCTTACTATCTATATAATAAACCTATCACTACTGACCAATACTTAACTTTAGGGAGAGCCCATCAGGTCAGGGAAACGAATGGCTTATCCAATCGGATCTGGCCCGCGGGATTCAAAAGGCTGATACAGGTCGATGGCGAGGAGTCTTTATCGGATAGCGATCGTTGGATTCAAACTTACAGTTGCCGGTTGCTGTTCTTGCGAAGGTCTCGAGCAGGCGAAGAAGGGAGAGAGAGCGAGATCTGAACTTGGCCCCTCACTTTATAGGGCCCAGGGGCTTCCCGCCTCTCGGGGCGGCCCTTGACCCTGAGTCCCAAGTGATTGGACTTGTCCCCAATCACTGGGTTCGATACGTCCAATTGCGAGGCGGTTCCCCGATCGGGGGGTGGTCGTTCACCTGCCTTTGTTTCGGCCACTGCAGGCGCCGACAGGTCTGGCCCGGTATTCAATTGCTAATATGTTGCAATTGTTCCCGGGGATAGCCGATTAAACTGCAGATGTCTGGGTGGATGGGCTGTTAAGAGTCCTGAGTATAACTGCAAATGTCTGGGTTGATGGGCTGTTAATAGCCCTGAGTATCAATCTGGGCCAACTTCCCCAGAGCCGAATATGATATTCTGCCTGCAGCTGTCCGTTTGTGTCTTGTTACCTGCTTTTCCCAGCAGCCTTTCCGGTTAGCCATTTTAAATCAGGTTTTGGCCAAATTAATCGGGAAGCAGCCATTTTACGTGGCTACAATCCCGCCTTGTGATCCTAACGCGAAGCGTGAAGGATCACATAAAGTTTGTCCTCTTCGTTCCCTGACCGGGGGGGGGGGGGGGGGGCACCTCCGACATGGCCACTACTCTGACCCTAGCTATGCACAAAAATTTACCTAACAATTCTTGAGGGCGCTATGTCAGGCAGGGGCATGTATCAAAAAAATAAAACTGGGAACCTCTAATACAACAACAATCACAGCATTTAATATACTCTTTCCTGGCTTGGCAGTCAAGCTCAGGATCATACATTGTTTTTAATGAAACGTTTTGTACATCCCTTTATTTACAGTAATAACGCAAGTGAATACTCTTTATTCTTTATAGGTCGCGGGGTCTGGGGTCTGGTCATAGCCGAATATTGGGGATCGGATCCGATATACCGGGGTTCGAGCGCGGTACGCTCTCCTTTTCCACTTGCGGAGGCGCATGGTCTGTTCTGCACAGCAGAGTATGGCCAACGCTAACAGTGCCTCAAGTTATGAACTTGGCAAACCAGGATAATGCAGCGTGGCTGGTGACTGGGCCCTCGGTACTGCGGGGCAGTGAAACATTAACGGCAGGGGGGTTTGGAGTAATGGGGTCCGCATTCCCGCGCAACCAAATGTCCAAAAAGATGTTGAGCACGATGACCAAAGTCCTCATGGTTGTCCTCTTTCTTTTCTTTCTCTGTGTTCGCTGTTTTTCTCCGGTCTTGGAGCTTCTGGAGTTCTGTAAGACAAGCATAGTATCTGTAACTACCTTGGTTTAATATCCGGTGTGTTAGTGTGTCTGTCCTTCTTGGGGCCAATTAAACCCTTATAATTGGTCACAGTATGTGACGTCTCCCCCCATTTTTTTTTCAAAACAAATGTTAGGACACGGCACACTTCCCAATGGTGGACCAGTGCTAAGTTTAGCATCCAAATGTTCTAGGATATAAATAGCATTTGGCAGCAACCCAAAGGTTGCCTAAATAAATAAAACGGTTTTTGAAAGGAAAAGGTCGAATGAGGTGCGTATGGGCCGCTACGGGTAAGATTTGGATGGAGTCCCCGGGTAGGACGGCTACCAATACCGTATCTCCCCTACCCGAGTGTTTTTGACCAACGGGGGGGTCCCCAGGCAGGGCGGGTCTCACGCCGTTTCTCCACTGCCTGAGCAACCGACAAGAACGGACAAAAATGTAGTCATCATGGTGGGGTTGCTGTTCTGAATCTTCCGTCAAATCAGAAGAGTAGTTACGATCGGGTGTCTGAGCCAAGTCCTCAGAGGTGTCAGCCAAATGGGCGTGTGGCCGCGGTGGGTGTCAGTGGGAAAAAGTTAAAAAGTTCAGGTGAATGGGCGTGTGGCGGTGGTGGGTGTCTGAGCCAAGTCCTCAGAGGTGTCAGCCGAATGGGCGTGTGGCCGCGGTGGGTGTCAGTGGGAAAAAGTTAAAAAGTTCAGGTGAATGGGCGTGTGGCGGTGAGAACATTCTCCTGTTGGACGAACAACATTGAACAAACATACAAACAACGGAAAACATTCTGCAGGTTCCATCAGGAAGGACAACACTTTTCACCAAGTGTCTCCTTTAAATCATCATGTGGACACCTCAGTTCTCTGTTGCGAACAGGGTCGCAAAGGGGTTGGCGGCTTGGGAGTCAGACCCGAGGTCGTCACCTTCTCCCGGGTGCCAAACTCTGGAGTGGATCAGGGCGGAAAGGGCTGCGTGGTGTGAGTTGGGGTCGTCCTCGTCGTTGCGGACGAGTCTGCAGGAGTTGTCGCGGTGCCAATGAGTAGGGTCGAGTTGGGTGGGGACAACGTCGGGGTCGTCCGTGTAGTTCGGTGGTCAGTGGTGGGGTTTATTTAAGTAGGTGATGAGGAAGGGGTCACTGGAGTCGAGGTCGGAGTTGCTGGGTGTTGGACCAGGATGGTAGGGAGGCGTGCTGTGGCTGTCGTCAGAGTCACAGTCGCTGTCTGTGCTGCTGCAGTCTGTGGGCGTTCCGGGGCGGAGCGTAAAGTTTGTGGGTGGAGTCGGGGGCGAGTCCGTGTCTGGGCTGGACGTGGAAGGGGTGGGTGTGGTTACGTTGGCTATGGGCGGGGTTTGGTCTGCCGAGTCAAGCATGACGTGGTGGGCGTGGTTTGACTGTGCTCCATAAACCTTTAGCTGGTTTATGTGAAACCACGCAGTCTTACCATTTTGGTATTTGATTTTATATACCGACGGGCTTATTTTATCCGTAATGGAGTACGGACCCGAGTATTTCGGAGACAGAAATGTGCTGGGGTTATACACGGACAACATCACTTGTTGTCCTATATTATACGCCGTAGCATGTACTGCCTTATCAAAACGGGCCTTGCTCTGTTTTCTTTTAGTGCCCAGTTTAACAGCGGCTGCTAACTGAGCCGTTTTTACATTTATAAGTAATTGTTCAACGGCTTTCTCGTGGGTGAGGGCCGTAACTTCAGGGCTGGTCAGGTCTAAACCCAACAAGTACTCTGTCCCTTTCATGGGGCGTCCGGTCATGAGGGTGTGTGGGGTAAAACCTGTGGAGGTGGAAACAGTGTTACGCAAAAACATCAGCACAAAGGGGAGGACCGAATCCCAAGTGGTGTTGTTCTGCTGGACCATTTTTCTAAGGGTGGTTTTTAGGGTCCGATTCATGCGCTCCACTATACCACTCGATTGAGGGTGGTACGCAATGTGAAATTTTTGGGTTATGCCAAATATCGTGAGGTCATTCTGCATGACCCGTCCCGTAAAGTGAGAACCTTGGTCCGACTCAATACTGCGGGGGAGTCCCCATCTTGTAAAGATGTGGTGGGTTAGGGTTTTGGCTGTGGTTTTCGCGGTGTTGGTGCGGGCTGGAAATGCTTCTACCCACTTTGTAAAAGTGTCAATGACCACCTGAACATATTTATAGCCATTCCTGCAAGGGGGCAATGGACCTATAAAATCGATCTGGAGGTTCGTCCAGGGGCCGTTAACGGGTCGGGTGTGGCTGAGATGTGCCTTTTTGGCATATCTATCTGGGTTGTTCTGAGCGCAGATGAGGCAATTCTCGATGTAATGGGATACATCCTCTTTGAGATTAGGCCACCAACAAAGCTGTTTGAGGTGGGCTGCGGTGGGATCGATTCCCTGGTGTCCATGACCACCATGGAATAAACAGATCATTTGATTCCTATCCTGCTCAGGAACTACATAAAGGGTGTCCTTTAGCACCACACCATCATGTGTGGTTATGGTATTTCTGTACCTCTCATATGAGGCTGGAAACTTCTCTTTCACGATTTCAGTGAGAGCGCTATCCTGCTTCTGGGCCTCTGCTAGATCTTCGATCCTAGTCTGCGCGACCTGAACTGCACTCACTGGCGCGCTCCCGGGGGGCTTCCAAAAGTACCCATGCCTGGATCCTGCCTTAGCCAGCGCGTCGGCTTTTACATTTCTGGGGGGGAGGAACGATGGTGGCTGCGGACTTTTAAAATGCCAAAAGTCCTGTTCTTGGCTTTTTCCAGAATATGGCGGAGTAATGGGGCTGAGGGGAGGGGTTTCCCATCCGCGGAAACAAATCCTCTTGTTTCCCAGAGGGGCAGAAATTCAGTGAGGCTGTTGCACACGTATAGACTGTCTGAATATATGTCTGCTGGGCTGGGGAAGGAATCTGGGTGCTCTACAATGTAAGCGATGGCCGCAAGCTCTGCTGCCTGCGCGCCTAAGTGTCCGGGTAATTTTAATGTGATTTCCTCGAGGGCGCGTCCCTGCGCGTCCTCCACATAAATCCCACAACCTGTTATGCGTTGCCCATCCAGGATCGTGGAAGATCCATCCACATAAATCCTAATGGGGTCACATGTGTCCGGGTGAGGGGGGTTCTGAGATGGTGTGGCTAGTTTTCTGGGGGGTGTTTTAGCTATAAAGGGGCTTGTATTATGGTGGGGCGAGATGATTTCACTCTCATGGGGGGTTCCGGGGTGTAGCGCACAATGACTTACGAGAGAGACGAGTAGAGATGAAGTCGATGAGGCTTTATTAAGCGAGACTTGTCCCCAGCATTTCAGCAACAGAATGGAGCGGCGGGGAGAAGCTCGGGTTCTTATACTCCGCCTTCAGGGCGGAGCCAGGAGTCAACAGCCAACCAGGACCCGGGATCTGTCAGCCAATAGCATCATGGCTTCACAGTCCCACATGACCCCTAATACATACTACCACATTCACCCCTTGTTAAAAATGAACTCGGCGGGGTGGTGGTTCGCAAGGTGGTAGGGGTTTACAAGGCTGGTCCTGGGAGGAAATTTTCAGGCATGTCATTACAGTTTTAGTAAGAGAAAATTTTTTTTTTGTTACAGTCCAACAACATTCTTGGTGTCACGTCTGGTCTTCCTCGTCGATCGCCTCAGCCCCGGTGGTGGTGCAGGTGCTTGTTCCGGTGTTGTCATCTCCGGGAGCGTTTCGGTGTTTGTTCCTGTTTCACTCCTGGGCGGACACGGGAGGAGGACCGATCCTCCCGGGAAGGGGGCGGTCGCGGGGTGCGCCGGTGGCAGGGAGGGGATGATCGGTGTCGGGGGGGTGTGTGTGTTGCCGGTGGGCGCCAGGTCTCGCAGGGAGACCGTGTCCTGTCGGCCATCGGGGTACGACACGTAGGCGTACTGCGGGTTCGCGTGGAGGAGGTGAACCCTCTCGACTAACGGGTCCGACTTGTGCGCCCGCACATGTTTCCGGAGCAAGATGGGTCCTGGGGCTGCCAGCCAGGTCGGCAGCGACGTTCCGGAGGAGGACTTCCTGGGGAAGACAAGGAGGCGCTCATGAGGCGTTTGGTTAGTGGTGGTACACAGCAGCGACCAGATGGAGTGGAGAGCGTCCGGGAGGACCTCCTGCCACCGGGAAACTGGGAGATCCCTGGACCGTAGGGCCAGTAGGACGGTCTTCCAGACCGTGCCGTTCTCCCTCTCTACTTGCCCGTTCCCCCGGGGGTTGTAGCTGGTCGTCCTGCTCGAGGCTATACCCTTGCTGAGCAGGAACTGGCGCAGCTCGTCGCTCATGAAGGAGGACCCCCCTGTTGCTATGGATATATACGGGGCGACCGAACAGTGTGAATATGGTGCTAAGGGCTTTAATGACTGTGGCCGCTGTCATGTCGGGGCAGGGGATGGCGAAGGGGAAACGGGAGTACTCGTCCACCACGTTCAGGAAGTATGTGTTGTGGTCGGTGGAGGGGAGGGGCCCTTTGAAATCCAGACTGAGGCGTTCAAAGGGGCGGGAAGCCTTGATCAGGTGCGCTCTATCCGGTCTGAAAAAGTGCGGTTTGCATTCCGCGCAGATGTGGCAGTTCCTGGTGACTGTACGGACCTCCTGCACAGAGTAGGGGAGGTTGCGGGACTTTATAAAATGGTAGAACCGAGTGACCCCCGGGTGGCAGAGGTCCTCGTGGAGGGCTTGGAGACGGTCTATTTGTGCGTTGGCACATGTGCCGCGGGATAGGGCATCGGACGGCTCGTTCAGCTTTCCGGGACGGTACAAGATCTCGTAGTTGAAGGTGGAGAGCTCGATCCTCCACCTTAAGATCTTGTCATTTTTAATTTTGCCCCGCTGTGCATTATCGAACATGAAGGCTACCGACCGTTGGTTGGTGAGGAGAGTGAATCTCCTGCCGGCCAGGTAATGCCTCCAATGTCGCACAGCTTCCACTATGGCTTGGGCTTCCTTTTCCACTGAGGAGTGGCGGATTTCTGAGGCGTGGAGGGTTCGGGAGAAGAAGGCCACGGGTCTGCCCGCTTGGTTAAGGGTGGCCGCCAGAGCTACGTTGGAGGCGTCGCTCTCGACCTGGAAGGGGAGGGACTCGTCGATGGCGCGCATCATGGCCTTTGCGATATCCGCTTTGATGCGGCTGAAGGCCTGGCGAGCCTCTGTCGACAGGGGGAAGGTAGTGGTCTGTATTAGCGGGCGGGCCTTGTCTGCATACTGGGGGACCCACTGGGCGTAATATGAAAAGAACCCCAGGCAACGTTTCAGGGCTTTGGAGCAGTGGGGGAGGGGAAATTCCATGAGGGGGCGCATGCGTTCGGGGTCGGGGCCTATTATCCCATTGCGCACTACGTATCCCAGGATGGCCAGCCGGCTTGTGCTAAAAACGCACTTTTCCTCGTTGTATATGAGGTTCAAGGCGTTAGCGGTCTGGAGGAATCTTTGGAGGTTGGCGCCGTGGTCCTGCTGATCGTGGCCGCAGATGGTTACGTTGTCGAGATACGGGAACGTGGCCTGCAACCCGTGCTGGTCAACCATTCGGTCCATCTCCCGTTGGAAGACCGAGACCCCGTTTGTGACACCAAATGGGACCCTTAGGAAGTGGTATAGACGCCCGTCTGCCTCGAAGGCTGTGTACTTGCGGTGACCTGGGCGGATGGGGAGCTGGTGGTAGGCGGACTTGAGGTCCACGGTGGAGAAGACCTTATACTGGGCAATCCGATTTACCATGTCGGATATGCGGGGGAGAGGGTACGCATCTAGCTGTGTGTACCTGTTGATGGTCTGGCTATAGTCTATGACCATCCTTTGCTTTTCCCCGGTCTTTACTACTACCACCTGTGCTCTCCAAGGACTATTGCTGGCCTGGATTATGCCTTCCTTCAGCAACCGCTGGACTTCAGACCGAATAAATATCCGGTCCTGGGCGCTGTACCGTCTGCTCCTAGTGGCGACGGGTTTGCAATCCGGGGTGAGGTTTGCAAACAAGGACGGCGGTTCAACCTTGAGAGTTGCGAGGCCGCAGATAGTGAGTGGGGGTATTGGGCCGCCGAATTGAAATGTTAGGCTCTGCAGGTTACACTGGAAATCTAATCCCAGTAATGTGGGCGCGCAGAGTTGGGGAAGGACGTAGAGCCTGTAGTTTTTAAACTCCCTCCCTTGCACCGTTAGGTTCGCGATGCAGAACCCTTTGATCTCTGCGGAGTGGGATCCTGCAGCTAGGGAAATCTTTTGCGTACTTGGATGGATGGTCAGAAAACAGCGTCTTACCGTGTCGGGGTGGATGAAACTTTCGGTGCTCCCGGAGTCGATCAGGCATGGTGTCTCGTGTCCGTTGATCAGCACCGTTGTTGTCGTCGTCTGGAGCGTCCGGGGCCGTGATTGATCCAGCGTCACCGAAGCCAGTCGTGGTCGTAGTGTCTCGGTGTCTTCTTCGGACCCCGTGGAGCCGTCGATGCTGGGGTCCTTTGTTGTCATCCAAGATGGCGGCGTCCATGAATCGCACGCAGCCGGGGGTGGACAAAATGGCCACCCCCATGGATCGCACGTGGTCGGGGGTGGACAAAATGGCCGCCCCCATGAATCGCACGTGGCTGGGGAGTCACAAGATGGCGGCGCCCATCCTCCCCTCGTGGTGGCCGGGACCCAAAATGGCGGCGCCCGCGGGTCGCACATGGGGCGCTGGGGGGTTTGGGGAGCGTTTGGGATGCGCTGGGCTCGTTCTTCTCCGGGGATTGCGGCGACCCCCCGGGACCGGCACACAGCCATGTAATGGCCCTTCTTGCCGCAGCTTTTGCAAATAGCTGCGCGGGCCGGGCAGCGCTGCCGGGGGTGTTTCGCTTGCCCGCAGAAATAGCAGCGGGCTCCCCCAGGATGATCTGGCGCTTTAACCGCGCAAGCCTGTGAGGGAGGGGGGGGGTTTGTCGCGACGGGGGTCCACGGAGCCCAAGGGGCTGCCGCGCGGTCGGGGCCGTAGGCGTGGGCGTTTTGCGAGGCCACATCTCGGGAAGCTGCGAGGGCCCGTGCCTCTGAGAGTCCTAACGACTCTTTTTCTAAAGGTCTTTGGCGGATTTGGGGAGAGTTCATACCTGCCACAAACGCATCGCGAATTAGCATGTCCGTGTGTTCAATCGCGTTCACCGGCGGGCAGCTGCAGCCCCGTCCCAAAATTAGCAGCGCGGCGTAGAATTCCTCTAACGATTCTCCGGGACTTTGCCGTCTCGTTGCGAGTTGGTGGCACGCGTAGACCTGGTTAACGGGCCGAACATAAATGCTCTTCAGTGCTGCGAGCGCCGTCGGGAAATCCTCTGCGTCTTCTATGAGAGGGTAAATTTCCGGGCTTACCCTCGAATGCAGGACCTGCAGTTTCTGGTCTTCTGTGATCCGGCCGAGGGCCGTTCGGAGGTAGCCTTCAAAACAAGCTTGCCAATGTTTAAAAACTGCTGCCGAGTTCGCTGCGCGGGGCCTGATCCGCAGGCATTCCGGGGCGATCCGGAGCTCCATAGTCCTTTAAGCTCGCTTAATAAATTGTAGCGCACAATGACTTACGAGAGAGACGAGTAGAGATGAAGTCGATGAGGCTTTATTAAGCGAGACTTGTCCCCAGCAGTTCAGCAACAGAATGGAGCGGCGGGGAGAAGCTCGGGTTCTTATACTCCGCCTTCAGGGCGGAGCCAGGAGTCAACAGCCAACCAGGACCCGGGATCTGTCAGCCAATAGCATCACGGCTTCACAGTCCCACATGACCCCTAATACATACTACCACACGGGGTAATGTAGATTGTCCGCTCAGTATGTGTGAGTCTTTGTCCGTTTTACTGTGATGTCCCGTCCTTGTACGAGAAGGGTCCACCTAGCAGCGCGGATTTGGCTGACGGTACCGTCTTTAAGTCGTCCGTCCAGTAAAGGTTGGGTGGGGGTGTGCTCGGTCAAGATGGTGATGGGGTTCAGTCCGGTAATGTAGGAAAAGTACTGGACTGCCCAGAAAACTGCGAGCAGGTGCCTCTCACAGGCTGAAAATCCCTGCTCCACAGCATCTAAAATTCGAGAGGCATAAGCCACGGATCTTAGCTGGTCATGCCGTTCCTGCAGGAGCACGGCTGAAAGGGTGCGGTCTGTGGTCGCTACCTCTATGGCGTAAGGGGAAAGCGGGTCGTGAACTTGTAGTGCGGGGGCGGCTATGAGCGCCTGTTTTAACGATTCCACAGCATCCGTATGCTGCGGAAGCCATTCCCAGGGGGTTCCTTTCTTCAGGCGGTCTGAGAGGGGCGCTGCCTTGCTGGCGAAACCGTCAATGTGGTTTCGGCAGTAGCCAGCCAGTCCTAAAAACGACCGGAGGGCTGAAACGTGTTGGGGAAGGGGCAATTTAGCGATCGAGTCAATTCTTTTGTGCTCGATCTCGCGTTTGCCGTGTGTGATGATAGTACCCAAATATATCACCTTTTCTTCCAATATTTGGGCCTTTTTGGGGTTGACTTTACAGCCAATGGAGTATAGTAATTCCAGGAGTTCGGACAGAAGCTCAATGTGCTCTTCCTTGGTGTCTGTCTGCAGTAGTAGGTCAGTAGTAGTACTGTACCAGACATTCGGGGCGAGAATATTTCGCTAGTCCATTTACCAGCTGTCGGTGGAAAACGGAGGGGGGAGTTATGGAAGCCTTGTGGCAGGCATGTCCACGTGTACTGCTGCGCTCTGAAAGTGAAGGCAAATTTATACTGGCACGCCTTTGCCAATGGAATGGACCAGAACCCATTACTGACGTCCAAAACCGTGAAATATCGGGCATGGAGTCCCTGTTTGAGCATGGTCTCGGGACTTGTTGCAACGGTGGGGGCTGCTGCGGGGGTGACTTTATTGAGTTCCCGATAATCAATGGTCAAGCGCCATGATCCGTCGGGTTTCCTTACTGGCCAAATCGGGGCATTATTAGTTGAGGCTACCATCTTAGGACGCCCTGCTCTAATAAGCTTTCTATGACCTTTAGGATTTCTCCCTCTGCTTCTAGGGGAAATCCGTACTGTTTCTGGGGTCTTGGGTCCGGTCCTGTTATTTGTACGGAACCGGTCATCCGTCTAGTCGTGTTTGTGGGTTGCGAATGCTGCCCTGTTTTTTTGCAGGACTGCCCTAACTTGTCGGTCCGTGCTGAGTGTGGTGGGGTTGAACCAAAACCCGCCTACTGCGCTAATTTTGTTCATATAGTCCCCTATATTGAGCGTTGCGGGGGCTCTAGCGGATTTCGCCATCTTCCAGACACACTGGTTGACTGGATCGAAAGAGAGATGATGAGAGTTCATAAAGTCTATCCCTAAAATGTGCTCTGCTGTTGGGGGCAGGTCGACTAACACTACGGGGTGCTTTGTATTAATAGTTCCGATCTGGATGGGTACAGGGGTTGTGATATGCCCCTGCTGTGAGTGGCCTGTGAAGCCACTGAGGGTGATGTGGCTGTGGTGGGCCACGTGTCCTTACCAAGGGTGGAGGAATTTAAGGTTGTGCGGGACCCTCCTGTGTCCCAGAGAAGCTCGATCGGCTGTCCCCTAACCTTTGCTGCGACTACGGGTCGTCCTGACCTATCCCAAAGGGTATCGCAGACCCAGCTGGGGGAGCCTGTACACAGTCAGTCCGTTCCGGTCAAGTCTGTCTGATTGGACTGGGCGCTAATGCTATGTATGGGCTCTGCCTTTTTCTTATTGAGAGTGCCTGTCTGTTGGGCTCTCTGTGGCTTTTTAGGGGCATTGCACTCTTTGGCAAAATGTCCCAACTGTCCGCATTTGTAGCATTCTTGCGGTTTTGCTGGGGGGCTGTTCTTTCCCTCGTTTACCCAGGCGGGGTTGTGAAGAGTGGTTCTTACTGCCTACACGTCTGCGGCGGCTTGGTTTTCCTCAGGGGTTCTAGCTGCGGGTTTACCGTGAGCCGCTTGTTCCCAAACGCGGGACAATCTTTTGACCACCCACTTCTCATTATGAGCCTCCTCCGAGGGATCATAATTACTACAGGCATTCTGTCCTACTTCCGTGGCATGGGAGATAAGGGTGCGGGTCCATTTGGCCATATTGTCTGCGGACAAATGGGCACGATCTACGTTGCCGAAAACGGCTTCAAAGTGAATCCACAAGCATCCTGCGAATGCTGTGGGGTGTTCAGACTTTTTCTGTCTGCATTTATTTAGACCGTCTACGGGGTCGCCCCGGTTGTACCCGATCGCATCCAGGATCGCGGTATGCATTTTTGCAAGGGTGCCTCCTCCTACATTCTGTGGGTCAGGAAGGGCTGCTGCGACCGATGGGTCTAAACTGAGGACCGTGAGCTTTACCTTCTCTTTCTCATCCAGGCCGTACATGGTCGCCTGGTGTTTGACAGTGGCAAAGAAATGGTGTGGGTCTGAAGCGGGGAGGAACGGCGCGATTTTAGCACACGCATCCCGTAATTGGGTCACTGTGAGAGGGGGTGGAATATAAGACGTCCGCCTCATCTGCTGTGGCGGTGCAGTGGGTTGTTACAGGGTTCATGGGAGCCTGTATTACCTGCTGTGTGGGGGGTGGGGGTGCTCTCCTCCTTTGGGGTTTTCCCTGCGCACATGCTCCCTGAACATATCTCTGCGCTGTCTCTTGCAGTTCTTCCCAATCAGGGCCGTCTTCCTGGTCTAAACTTTCCCCAAAGGTGTCTTGGAATCCCTTTTGGACAGAAAGCATTGCTTGCAGGTCTGCAATTTGCTTTCGGCACTTTTCATGGTACAAGGTACTCTGCCTTTGTTCCGTGGTTGCAGCGTGGAGCACTCTCAAGGCTGCCTTGAGATCACTACATTGCTTCTGTAGCGCCTCCACCTGCTTCTCTGTCTCTTTCTTAACCAGGATGGCACGCAGCGTGTCCTGATAAGCCTTCTCATGCTGGGATTGAAAACTGCTTAAATGCGCCAGACAGGACTGGTGACCCCATTGGGCGTCAGCCACCTCTTCGTCCTTGGCTTCTAACTGCCTTTTTAATTCCAAGTTTTCCTTTTCCATTTCGCATACATCGATTTTACTCATACGATGTATGCCCTCTATTTCCTTGCGGAGCGTCCTGACGACCTCCTCTGTGCCTCGCAATTGTGCCATGCAGGACACGATTGCCATCGGCTTGCGCGCTTTTGCTAAGCTCTTTTTATGGATCTCACTCATGTTCTCCCACCAAGTATGCCCTATACTTCCGGGACCTGAGTCGTCGTTATTACAGAAACCGCTCCACACGGGCCATCCTTTGCCCTGCAGAAATTTGGGAATTTCCACTTCCCAAATGGGACACTGTCCCACTCTAACGCTGCTGATCGATGCGACCGCAAATACATCGGGGTTCATGAGGCGCTGCATTGCCTGCATTGCTATCTCTCTTATCTGCTCGTTACGTTCAAATTTGGAACAGGGGGCTAAGGTGGTGTCGTAGATGCGGGTACGGCTTGCGCTAATTTCCGAAAATACAGACTTCCGACAGTTTTGATGCAACAAAATCTATCAGTTTTACCTTATAACCCTGTTAGTTACGCATGCATACACACACTTCCGAATTGTGAATTATTAACCAGAACCGCTTGAACACTTGTGGTTTTTTTTGTTTTTGTTTCCGATTGGATTCTAATTCAAATTGGTGGGGTTCTCCCGGAGTGGTTTTCCACTTCTATGTTGGGTCCCGGCGGAGTCGCCAATTATGTTGCTCTTTTTAGCCTTAGTTTATTAGCTCTGATTACGTCACCTTTGCTCACGAGTCGCCAGGTATCTTTCTGATACCGCCACGTGGTTCAAGTTCAAGTTCAAGTGGTGTTCCACAGGGATCAGTGCTGGGACCTTTGCTGTTTGTAGTATCTATAAATGATTTAGAGGAAAATGTAACTGGTCTGATTAGTTAGTTTGCAGACGACACAAAGGTTGGTGGAATTGCGGATAGCGATGAGGACTGTTGAATAAACTCGGTTTGTTCTCACTGGAACGAAGGAGGTTGAGGGGCGACCTGATAGAGGTCTACAAAATTATGAGGGGCATAGACAGAGTGGATAGTCAGAGGCTTTTCCCCGGGGTAGAGGGGTCAATTACTAGGGGGCATAGGTTTAAGGTGAGAGGGGCAAGGTTTAGAGTAGACGTACGAGGCAAGTTTTTTACGCAGAGGGTAGTGGGTGCCTGGAACTCGCTACCGGAGGAGGTGGTGGAAGCAGGGACGATAGTGACATTTAAGGGGCATCTTGACAAATACATGAATAGGATGGGAATAGAGGGATACGGACCCAGGAAGTGTAGAAGATTGTAGTTTAGTCGGGCAGCATGGTCGGCACGGGCTTGGAGGGCCGAAGGGCCGAAGGGCCTGTTCCTGTACTGTACATTTCTTTGTTCTTTGTTCTTATGATTAATAAGTCAGCACACCGCTTAGTAAGATTGAAATCAACGGTCATTTATTATATACAAGTAATGTTTACACAATAATCCTACTATCTATATCGAAACCTATCACTACTGACCAATACTTAACTTTAGGAAGAGCCCACCAGGTCAGGGAAACGAATGGCTTATCCAATCGGATCTGGCCCGCGGGATTCAAAAGGCTGATACAGGTCGATGGCTAGGAATCTTTATCAGATAGCGATCGCTGGATTCAAACTTACAGTTGCCGGTGGCTGGTCTTGTGAAGGTCTCGAGCAGGCGAAGAAGGGAGAGAGAGAGAGATCTGAACTTGGCCCCTCACCTTATAGGGCCCAGGGGCTTCCCGCCTCTCGGGGC